>NC_048228.1:30539014-30594579 GCF_002007445.2 Ailuropoda melanoleuca | reverse complement strand
GTCTATTTCTGATAGTGGAGTGTTGAGGTCCCCTACTATTAATGTATTATTATCTATATGTCTCTTTATTCTGGTTAAGAGTTGGCTTAGATACACAAGCCAACTAGCTTAGATACACAAGCCAACTGTGTATCTAGCTGCTCCCCTGTTGGGGGCATAGATATTTATAATTGTCATATCCAATTGTTGGATACATCCTTTAAGAATAATATAGTGTCCTTCTGTATCTCTCACTATAGTCTTTAGTTTAAAATCTAATCTGTCTGATATGAGAATTGCTACCCCAGCTTTCTTTTGAGGTCCATTGGCATGAAAAATGGTTTTCCATCCCTTCACTTTCAGTCTGGATGTATCTTTAGGTTCGAAATGAGTCTCTTGCAGACAGCAAATGGATGGGTCATGTCTTTTTATCCAGTCTGCAATCCTGTGGCATTTTATGGGAGCATTTAGGCCATTCACATTGAGAGTGATTATTGAGAGATATGATTTTAATGATGTCATGTTTCCTGTGAAGTCTTTGTTTCTATAGATTGTAAATTTCTGTTCTGTATCACTCTTGGGGCCTTTTTACTTTTATAGAACCCCCCCTTAATAGCTCCCATAGGGCTGGTTTGGTGGTTACGAATTCCTTGAGTTTCTGCCGATCCTGGAAGGTCCTTATCTCTCCATCAATTCTGAATGACGGCCTTGCTGGATAAAGGATCCTTGGCTGCATGTTCTTCTCAGATAGAGCTTTGAAAATACCCTGCCAACCCTTCCCAGCATGCCAGGTCTCTGTAGACAGGTCTGACCTTATTCTGATATTTTTCCCTCTGTACATAAGGATTTTCTTCCCCCTGGCAGCTTTCAATACTGTATCCTTGGATCTACTATTTGCGAATTGCAGTATGATGTGACGTGGTGTAGGTCTGTTCTCATTGACCTTGGGAGGGGTCCTCTCTGCTTTCTGGACACGAATGCTTTTTTCCTTTGCCAGATTAGGGAAGTTCTCAGTTACAATTTGTTCAAATATCTCTTCTAGACCTCTCTCTTTCTCCACCCCCTTGGGGATGCCGATGATTCTGACATTGGAACATTTCATTGAGTCAGTAATCTCCCGTAATCTACATTCTTGAGTTTGGATTTTTTTGAGGCAAGTTTCTGGTTTAACTTCCTCTTCTACCATCCCATCCTCCAATTCACTAATTCGTTCTTCTGCCTCATTTACCGTGGCCGTCAGAGCATCTAGTTTTGACTGCATTTGATTCATAGCATTTTTAATTTCTGCCAGACTCACTCTCATTTCTGCCCTTAGAGATTCTATATTCTCGTTAGTATTTCCATTAATAGTTTTTTCAAGCCTACACATCATCTTGACCATTGTTATTCTGAACTCCATTTCTGAGAATTTGGTTATATCCATATCCATCAGTTCTGTGGCCGAGGCCACAGACTCATTATCTCTTCTTTGCTGGGGGGGATTTCTCCTTCTCATCATTTTGATGAGGAGAGGTTGTGGGGATGCCCAGAACCCAAGTTNCTTATTTGCTGGGGGGGATTTCTCCTTCTCATCATTTTGATGAGGAGAGGTTGTGGGGATGCCCAGAACCCAAGTTATTGATCAGGACACAGGCAGTGTGCACTTGTTTTATAGGGACCTTAGGGATGTCAGCTTCCTGATTTTTCAGCCTGCCTTCTGGGTGAGGGGCCTGCCGTGCTGATATTCAGGAAACCCTGTTTGGGTAGAGTTGCCCCGTCCCCTGTGAGGGGGGATGGGGATTGGCACAATGTGAGCTGGTATTTCCAGTCTTTTGTTCTCTGGCGGCTTTCCCTGGTGGTTTTCTGTGCCTCTTCTGAGAGTCAGAGCAGCAGTGGATGTATTCTAGCCTCTGTCTCAGAGCTGAGAGATCGCAGGCCGCTCTCCACTGATGTTCTGGCCACTTTAACTCTGTTTCAATTGGTGCTGCTAAAAACTCTGCAGCGACCCGGGATGTGCGCCCCACAGCATGTGTCCCAGCCCTCAGTTCCAGGGCCGGTGTGTCTCTGTCCTTTGTGCTTCTAACACCGCCAGCTGCACCCCCCTCCGTTTCCCACGCGCACTCCCGAGCTCCCTGTTTCAGTATGGTTCGTGTGAGCTCTGGATCACTGGTTTTCAGTCTGGTCACGCGCACTCCCGAGCTCTCAGTTTCAGTCTAGTTCGAGTGTGCGCTCCGGAGCTCCTGTTTTCAGTTTGGACACGCACACGCTCCTGAGTTTAGGATTTAATCCAGTTCCAGTGAGCACTCTGGAGCTCTGGTTTTCAGTCTGGTCGCGTGCGTTCCCAGGCTCACGGTCTCAGTCTGCTCTCTCGCGGGTGCCGGTCTGCGAGTCCAGCCCGCTCCCCGGCACAAATGGCTACTGCTTCCCGACGCCCGAGTGCGGAGGCTCCCTCCTCCTTCTGTTTCTCTTCCTATATCTGTGTGCGGATTCACAGCTCCCCGTTTCGTACCTCAATACTCAGCACTGGAGATGTTCGTTTGTAGAGATGCAGATGTATCTTCCTGTCTCAGGCTGATTCTGTGGGTTTTCAGGATGGTCTGGTAGATATCCAGCTCAACTCGGGACCAGCTGAGAAAGGGCCTCCTACTCCTCCACCATCTTTTCTCCTCCTTGCAGAAAGTGGTCGCTTTTCTGTTCATAGAGTTTCTGCTACTCTTTTCTTCGTTCTCCGGTTGTGTTCGTAGGTATTCAGAATGGTTTGGTAGCTCTCTCGCTGAATTCCTGGGACCAGACGAACTTTAGGTCTCCTGCTCCTCCTCCATCTTGGGACGCTGAACTGGAGCTCAACTCCTGTTTTAAACTCGTTTCCTTGCAGAAAGTGGTCGCTTTTCTGTTCATAGAGTTGCTGCTATTCTTTTCTTCATTCTCCAGTTGAGTTTGTAGGTGTTCAGAATGGTCTGATAGCTATCTAGCTGAATTCCTGGGACCAGACGAAATTTAAGCCTCCTGCTCCTCCGTCATCTTGCACGCCTCTCTGCAACTTTTTTTTTTTAATCCAAGATAAGGTAGTACTGAGAAAAGAAGCATGATAAACTAAACTCATAGGCGTCTGCACACTATAATGCCAATCAGTTCATTTATAATGGGAAATATATGGGGCCTGTCAGAAATCTGTGACTGATCCCAGCAAAGGCCACATCTTTGCTGATCTGCAGGTCCATTTATGAAACTTAAATTAGAATTCAGAGTTCAGACAATTCACTTGGCTATTGGGAGACCAAAAGAAAGTTAAGGATTTTTTATTTAGGTATGGGGTGTGAACTAAATTATTCAAGACATTTTTGTCAGGAAATGATAGATATCTCTGACCCCAAATTAGCTTAAACAAGATTGTTATGGCTTTGATTAGATTTCCAGAGCCAGGGCTGGCTCTGGAGTTCGTTGATTTACTGGGTCAATGATGTCTGTAAGAACTTAGATTTTATCTTTTTCTCTGTTCTGCTGTCACTGTTGAATTCATCAAGGGCAGCTTCCCCTTGTGACTAGAATCCCTAATTGGTACTACATGCTTTCTCATTCATTTGAAATTGGGAGAGAGGAAGAGGGGGGTGTTTTGAATTTGATTACTAGCTTTGAAATTCCAGAAAAAGAAGTGTCATCTCACTGAATTCCAGAAAAAAGGAATGTCATCTCACTCAGTGAGGTAGTCCTGATAAGCCAACAAACCAACCAACCCAGATGTAACCTGATTAAACTCATGGGAGATTGTAGGCTGATTGGGCCAACTCAAGTTGGATGCGGATAGGCCAATAACAGTTGTCAGGGAGAATGTTAAAAGCTACTGTTAGGTTTAGTTTAATCATTAGTGGGAAGGAATAATATTGGGGACTCAACCAATATTACAATAAACCTGAATGAATGCTCTTTTTTCTTTGTTCTGGAGCTATATTTACTTAAAGAAACAAAATTAATGGCTCAAAGTCAAAACAACCTCTCCCATGAATGGACATGGATAAATAAATATTGGCACCTTTTGCTTTTGTTCATGTTCTATGTGTGTTTGTTCCATGTGTGTATCAATGACTACGTGATTATTAGCTAGTGGGTTGAGTAAGGGTGCTTTTTCAGTGTCATTGGTACAACTCCTGTGTGTTAACTGGATTTTCTCTGTTCCAGGATTGTAGATCAAATTCTCTGTTGCTAATGTTTGTCTTTAGCATTACAAGAAGATTCTGTGAGAAGATATTGATGGATTAGTAATAGCACCTATTACTGCTAATTAGGTGGCTATCACCTTAAACAGACAAAGAGCTCTTTGGAATGCACTTTACTTTGTATTGCAAAGGCTATAGAATTACTCGGGATTGTTTGGTTGGGTATCCCATTTGAGCTATTAGACAGAGATTATTTATGAATATATAGAGGTGTATCATGGAATTCAAAAGCAAAGAGGCAAATCGGCTCAGGAAAGAGCTGGAACTAGCCCTAGACCTTTACCAGAACTTCTCCATTTCTCTTCTCTGCTGCTTTCTGTGCACCTTCATTCCTCTTATTGTGGACTGGCTTTCGTTTGATCTCTGTTCATGTGGTTTAAATTTCGACTACTGCTTCCCCAGATCACATATTACTAGGCCAGACTCTTAGGAAGAGGTTGAATCAAAACACTTTCTTTGGTCTGTATTTCAAATTTTCCCAGGGAATTTTGTGACTGCATGTGGTCTCATCATCAGAGATGACTCTTAGGATCTTATGAACTTAAGGAAGAGGCAAATCCTAGTGAAGAGATGGGCTAGACAGACAGTCTAATAGATCTTCATCATATTGAGCTGACTTATGGAAACTTGCTCAAGAAATTTTCATCCCTATATTTATATGTGAAAAGAGTTCCTTTTCTGCACAAAATCAGTGACTCATTCTCTTGTGTAATGGGAGAGTACTGAACTAGGAGTCAGGAGATTTTGGATCAAGTCTTGACCCAGCCATTTTTATTGTGTGATATTAAGCAAGAATGGTGCTGTTTCTTGAGTTCATCATCTTTAAAGTGAAAGACTGGAACTAGAGTCTTTTTAATATCCCTCCCAGCTCTAAAATGGTATAATATAAGCAACTATGTTGGTAGAAGAAATGTTTTCATCTGGTAGAACCAACAAAGTGAAATCCCAAATTCTGGGACTGGTACTACAAAGATTTTTGCTTTGTGATCTATTGTTTTGTCCACCATTTGAAACTGGAAAGAACATTTGCATATTTATAATATGTTAATGCATCCAGCTATGGATTTTTTTTCATTTTCATTTTTCTACTCTTGGAATATTTTTAAACATTAGGTATTTATTTCATTCCTTTTATAATTTCATTTCAATATCCTAAAGTGTCTATAGTGTCTTAGAGATACTAGTGTCTCTAAGTAGAAATCTTTTTATTCTCCTTGTTTTTTCTTTGTTATTTTCTATTATGGACTTAGTTTCATTTTTGACTTAGGTGATTTTTAGGGTCCCTGAGCCCTATCCAAAGTTTGGGGTTCAGAAAATAGTCCTAAAAAAAAAAAAAGAAAATAGTCCTAAGAAATCCTAGTAGGGGAATGACTTCCAATGGCCTATGCAAGGTCTAGTTTAATTAGTAAGAATCACTGTAAAACAGAAGTTTGGTAGCTTGGAAATCACCTAATCTACTTTTCATAGATTATTACAGAGTTCTCAATAGTTCTATAAAACACTGTAATTACATGTAATAACTACTTTAGCTCTACTGTCTCAGTCTTGAGGATGGAGTTCTTTCTGAAATTTTGCTTGAGATAACAATGCCATTCTTTTTTTAAAATTTTTTTTTATTTTTAAAAACATTTTTAAGTTATAGAGAAATTGCCAAAGTATCAAGGCCATGAAAGTCAAGGAAAGAATGAGGAGCTATTCCAGTTCAGAAAAGGCTAAAAAGATATGGTAACTAAATGCAACTTGTGATACTGAATTGGATCCTTTGGTTCTAAGGACATTATTGGGATAATTAATGAAACTTGACTGAAGAATAGATGGTAGTAAAGTATTAATACGAGTGTCCTGATTTTGATGTTTGTACTGTGAGAATGTTTTTGTACAAAATATAGATTAAAGCAGTTGGGGATAACAGAACATTACATTGTCAACTTATTCTCAAATAGTTCAGGTAAAGTCTTTGTTCTGTACATGCTACTTTTCTGTAAATTGGGGTTGTTTCAAAATATCAGGTTTTTTTTTTAAGTGTGAAGAAAAAAAGTCTATATCCATATTCTAGTTTTGACTGTTTTCCAATAATTTACTTTTTTTGTTTTGTTTTGTTTTTATTTGGGAGAGAGACCGAGCAATTGTGGGGTGTGGAGGAGTAGAGAGAGAAGGACTAGCAGACACTGAGCTGAGTGCAGAGCCTGATGTGGGGCTTGAGCCCAAGACCCTGAGGTCATGACCTGAGCTGAAATCAAGAGCCAGATGCTCAACCAACTGAGCCGCCCAGGTGCCCCTCCAATAATTTACTTTATAGCATGTTCCCCACCACGAGCTGAAGATCCAGTCCAGGATCATGGATTGCTTTTGGTTGTCATATCTCATTTGTCTCCTTCAATTGTGAACAGTTTCTTAGGCTTTATCTTTCATGACATTGACATTTTTGAAGAAGCACATGCCACCAATTCTTGTCTAAAGTTCTCTTTAAATTTTGAATATAAGTCCAGCAGACTTATGATCTTTCATGTTTTTTAAGAAATAAGAATATTTTCATGGTTCATGAAAGCACGCAGGTCTTTTTCGAGAATGCCTTCACTTTCTAATAACCCTCTGTTGCAGTTGACTCTTGTTAAAGAGAATGTCATTCATGATACTTGTTAAAGGCATAAAGAAAACTTTATTCAAGAGGGACTATTGCAATGTGGGCTTTGCAGTAGGGGAAGGAGATTGGGCTCAACTCTGAATATGACAAAGGCAAGTGGAGATTTATGGCAAAGGAGCAGGGTCAGTGGAGGTCAGTAGAAGGAGAATTACGAAGAGCAAATATCAAGAGTAGGGGGATTCTTGCTAGCCTGGCCCCACAGGATCTTTGCTGAAAACAAGTAAGGGTGATAAGATATCAAGGGTGGAGGATGAAGAATTGAACCAGATATTGAAGGTAGTTTTTGTTTTTGTTTTGTTTTGTTTTTTGCTAAAATAATTCAGCAGTATTCTTCCTAAAACTGGACTAAGCAGGCTGAGGATGGTGCCTGAGGTCAGGGCCTAGTTGGGAAAAGGACTCAGAGGAGCCTGACTCAGATTTGGTCAAGGAGAGAGTCTTTATCACTCCTTGCTAAGGAATTACAACTTTTTGCTTCAGATGCAGCTTCCTTAAATGCATTCATATACATCTAGTTAGGCAAGTGTATACTTACATAACAGGAAGAAAGAGTGTTATTTTAGAATCTGCCTATATATGGTTTGTGATAATTGGCCAGGGAAAAGTGAAAGGTTTACTCTGGTGTAGGAAAAATGCCTTCATGGTCATGGGTGGTCATGTAGGGCAAGGCTTCTGGCCAGAGATTAGATGGAAGAGTATAGACAAATAATTACGTTAGTGTAAGTAATAGGTGGATTTTATAAATCTTTTGTATGTGCGTGCAACAAAATACCAGGATTTGAAGAGTGTAGAGAAGCGCAAGAATAGGCTTGGATGAGATAGGAGTGAGAAGAAAAACAGCTCATGAGAAATTCCATGTCTGGGGATGGCCAGAGAACATGGGGGCAGTGGCAGCTAATGTCAAATTTAATCTTCTTGTCTGTTCATGTCTCATTGCACTATCCTCTATCTTTCCTAAGCCATCAGCAAAGTTGACTGTCCACCAGGGCCTTGTGTTAGTGGTGCTTTGGAAAATACAGGAAGAGGGAAATTTCATACAGGATATGGTGAAGTGGCACAGATGACAGTAGCTTTAGGAGGACAGCTGACCCATGGGATGCTTCAAAAAAATTCAGGAGGAGTAGGAATTCAGACCACATGAATTTAAGACCAGAAATACTCAGAAAGCGTAAAGGGAGTATATATGGCAGCCTTTTTTTTTTTTTTTTTTAAGGGGAAATAGTGAATGAAAGGTGGGGACACACATGCTTGACAAATATCTGGATTACACAGATGAAAATCAAAAATTTTTTCCTACCAGAGAAGTCTTTTGTTTTTATTTTGAATTAAATCTTGTCATGACTTTAAGCAATATATATATTTTTATATCTATGTATCTATATCTAAGTTGAAATAGTTGTTTCATTTTAGGAGGTGCTCCTGCTATCAAAGTTAGGCCTGTGCTGTGCAATCAGCTAATTAATAAGACAATTTCTGTGGAAACAAAAGGAAAACATAGGTTTTGTTTGGAGCAAAGTACAAATCCAGTGTTTGAATCCAGTGAGAAGAGTTCTAGATGGCAGGCTTAAAGCGTCCTCAGGCGGAGTGGGAGCAGGCAGTGGCAGCCTGATGGATGTGTGTGCTTTGTAGTTCAGATGTCGCTGGTTGGTCCTTTTGAGCTCAGGCATGAATATTGTCTAAACAGGGGCCATTGTGGCAGTTTCTCCAAAGGTTACCTCAAGTTGTCTAGCTTCAGTTTTCAAGGCTTTAGGGAACAGGGCAGTTTTATTTCTCAATGTTTCAAGCCAAAAGAATGGGAGAATATTGGAAACTTTAGTTTGGAGTTATAGTCAGATATTTAAGGAAATCGGAATATTTCAGGATCTGGCCTAGTTTAATAGGCAAACAACAAACACTCAAAGACAGTTAATCAGAACCAGAATTTAACATCCAGAAAGTGTGTTATTGAAATAACCTTTTCCTCCAAAATCACCCTCATTTCCACCAAAGATAGCCAAATTAAAACAAATTTATTGTTTGTAAAACAAATCTAGTTTTTTAAAAAAGATTTTTATCTATTTTTTATTATTTTTTTGAAGAAGTTTTTAATAACTTCTCTCTCTCTCTCTTTTTTTTAAAGATTTTATTTTTATTTATTTGACAGAGAGAGAGAGAGCACAAGCAGGGAGAGCAGGAGAGGGAGAAGCAGGCTCCCCGCTGAGCAGGGAGCCTGATCTGGGACTCAATCCCAGGACCCTGGGATCATCACCTGAGCCGAAGGCAGGTGCTTAACTGACTGAGCCACCCAAGCGTCCCTCAAAGTCGTTTTAATGAACCTCCTTGAAGCTGAAACACATTTGTGAGAACATCAGGGTCTAAATCTGATGAGAGTTCATTTTAATGCAGTCAACAAGAAAATTTGATTATTTTTGTGACATATAACATTTTAATAACTAGAATTTCAAGTGATAGTATTACACCAGAACATATTAGAACTTTAGGAATTTTGTATACTTTCTAGTTACACTTACAGCATTCACTTATACAATATAACCTAAGAACATTTATCATCCCTTATCTGACAATGCTTCCCATGTAGTTTAACATATCAAATAGACAAGCCTAATTAGTCAAAAAGACTTCATTTTAGGATTTGAATATTTGGGAAGTTTGTTAAAATCAAAAGATTTTAAAGCATAGGCCTAAATAGGATCACAGATCATTACAAAACTTAAAACTTAATTATCTGTTTAACCAAGGTAGCCATAAGAGATTCTGAAGGCAAACACAGAAGGTTACACAGTTGTTAGAAGAACTTAGCTTTTAATATTGAAAAGATTTAACCTTCTTAAGTGGTTGAAGACCTGATAAAGACAAAGTATAAAAACTGTTTTTCTGGGTCGATAAAGAAACGCCTTTGTTCATGATTTTTTAATCAAGAGCAGACCAACAATCCAGGAAAACCTTGTCTTTCTAACAGAGAGAAAAACTGAATGCTAGCCTTATACTAGTGTACTTTTAAAACTTATTCATTACTCTTGGTCCTGACCACACTTAAAATTCTTTTCTAAAGATTCCCCTTTACAAACCTGGTACAACTTTCCTTTTTCATTTAGATTTTGTCCTAAATTTTTCCTCTCTAAATAACCAGTTTCATTTTAGGACAAAATTTCTTGTTTTCCCTGCAACAAAAATGTATTTTCATTTCTTAACCTTTTTTTTTTTAAACATCTCTCTTACTTTCCTACGTATAGAGTTGCTTTTCTTATCATTTTTAGCAGTCTCAATTACATTTATCAGAATTTTAACTTTCAGAAACTTCAGTTTCCAGTGAAAACTAAGTACTAACCTATTGTGAACTGTTACATCAGAATTCTTTAGATTGACAAATTTGTGAATATATTTCATAACTTCCAGAAACATGTATTTTTTCATAGTATAACTTTCAGTAAAGCATAGAACATGTTTATCATAAACCCAAGTAGATAAACCCAGTTTATCTGTAGTAGGACAAAAGCAGTCAAACCTGTCTTTAGTAATTGTTTTAGTATTTTATCTTATTTGGAAAAGACTTATTCAATGAATTGAACCCAATTTATCATTTAACCTAGCAAAACTTCAAACTTTCAGGTCACCAAAGATTTCAAAAGCTTTTAAAAGTTTACCTATAAACCTTTTTATTTATTTAACCTATTTACTCTTAACAATTGCCCATGAAAATTTTATGAGAAAAAGTTAATCATCATTTTAAGTCCTTTTTGCTGACACATTGCAGCAGAGATATCATGAGCTTATTTGACCTATAGTAAACTTTGGTAGAATAAACATTTTATATTCAATGCTGGTAACTGTAAGGACATGTCTATTTTAATTAAACCAGCAATCTTGAATTTTAATTTATCAAAGATTATCCCAGATCACATGAACTTGAAAAATATTTCAATTAGTTACTAAATTTTTGAGTTTCAGAGTGCCCAGTTTTTACAAGCATTTGCCTTTAAACCAATTAAATAGAGTTCCTTTACAAATCAATGTTAGTAACACCATCTGGGGCTTGAGAACATATCTCATATTCATAACACATGTGGACATATGCATGCAAACAAGACGCAAACAAAATCTAGCTTTTGTTTCACTGATGTTTGTGGAGAGGACATTAAAGGCCCAAATTCCACATATCTCTCTTTTACAAAACAAATCTAATTGCAAGATAGCACTATAATTTATGGGTCCATTAATTAGTCATTTTCCCACTTTCCAATTAGAACCAATTAGAGCACAGCTGGTTTTGTCCAAAGATGCCAAAAGCTGCAGCAACAAACAAACCAAATGAAGTCCCCAAGTACCTCTGTGAGCGTTGATTCCTCCCGAAAAGTGGGGAGCATCATTGATGGATTCAAAAAGCTTCCTAGTTTCTGGTTGCTTAATCTTACAGCCAGCTCTGTCTAACTGTGGGCCAAGAAAACTAATCACTTTCAGACACGTCTGAAAGAGTCATAGGAGTTTGTTCCTGTTATAATTCTTGTTTGGTATTTAAATTATTAACTAAATTAAAACTGTTGTTTGGTTTTTATTTAGTGGGAGGAAACTAACCCTTATTGAATGCCTAGCAAATATTAGGCACTTTGTTGCTGGTTGCATCCTCTGTTACAGCCCTGGGCGGTAGGTAGTATGTTTCCTATTAATATATAAAATACCTAGCTATCTGCTTGATTCTGAACACTTGTTAGTTAGGGAAGTGAGGATTTGATTTGAAGTCTGTTTGAATTCAGAGTTCATGTTTATTTCCTAGTTAAGCTGGTGCTCTGGAAAGTTTTAGGTTACTTGATAAAATTTGGGCCCTGTGGTTTCCCTTCTCTTGCCATGACTTGTAAATAGAATTGTGACTTCTAGGATGGTGTTCATTTTACTTCCAATGTTGTTAAGTTAGTAAACATAATATAGAATTAATAGGTCCTAGTTAGGAAAAAAAAAAGGATAATTTTTCCATCTTTAGATGAGTGTCTGTAAGATAATTCATAATAACATATAATAAATTTAACATTGGGATATCAGCAAAATAACTCTTGTTTTTTGGATTTTAGCGTAATCATCCCTTGTTCCAGGTAGCCCTCCCCAAATCCCTCAGAATACCCTCTAATTTCCTTCATGGCACTTTTAACTTGCACTTTTAAATTTGGTGTTCTTTAGTTGTATCCCTTTTTCACCTAGTGATTAGGATGAATATAGCGTTGCAGGCTTTACATGGACTTACAGTAATTCTTTAACATAACATCTAGGTGATGATAGGTTATGGCAGGGAACATTCGCAGAATGAACCCAAACTGCTGTGAAGCAGAGTCAGCATGGTGTATTTTCCCTCCAGAGAAAACAAAGGTCAGAGGCCTGAAGAGACCACAGAAAGAGATACTGAGTTGTTAAATGTTACATATGTTTTATTGAATATTAATGAAATACAAAATGAGAATTATAGCTCAAGCACTTTCATGTCCTGCTAATGTTAGAAGCAAAGCATGGTTGCCAAATAATAAAAACCTAAAAATCAGAGAGCATACCACAAAAGACAATAAATGCTATATTTTCTAAAAGGCTCAGCGCAAACCCAAACCTTATATCTAGGCCTATTATGTACACACACTGCTGTATTAGTATTCGCAGCTCACCTTAGTGTTTAAAACCTCTCTTCCAATCTAAAATAGATTCATTCTGTTCTTTGCATTCTGGTTCATAGCAGCCAATTATCCTCTTCTTAAAATATTTATCACAGTTTGTAATTATGTATTTATTTGTGTGTTTACATGGTTAGGGTCTGTCCCCCTTATAAGACCATAAGCTCTATAAAGGTAAAGGACTGTGTCTGATTTGTTCAGATCATGCACATGGGCTGCCAACCATTCCCGACAGACAGTTCATATACAGACAGCTTGTTTCTTGAAGGTTGAATGGCTGGGTTAGTACTTACCTGTACTCCGAGCCATCTTCAAATAGGGAAGGGTCAAATCTGGCCATCATACCATGAGTGTTAATATCATTAAAAAACATTTCTTATTAAAAATTCTTTCCTGTTAAAAACTTTTTTTTAAAAGATTTTATTTATTTACTTGAAAGAGAAAGAAAGAGAAAAAGCACAAGCAGGGGGGAGAGGCCGGCGAAGAGGGAGATGCCCCACTGAGCAGGGAGACTGATGCAGGACTTGATCCCAGGACCCTGGGGTCATGACCTGAGATGAAGGCTTAACCAACTGAGCCACCCAGGAACCCCTCCTGTTAAAAATTTCTAACTTTAGATCTGTACATTGTCACTATGCATTTTGCAGACCCATGGCCAATTATGGGTTTAAATATAATTTGTGAGGCTACCAGAAACTTCAAAAGACTGGGTCTGTGCATTAAGACAGGTAATTAGAAAGAATGTCTGTTGGATTGGTGAAGATAATTGCTACTGAAAACATTATATTCAAGGAGGGTTGTTGCTGTCCAGAGGATTTGAACCTTGTCTGGAAAACACTTATGAGGTGCCTTTAGACTTGTAGATATTAGGCAAGAGCACGTTGTTGTAGAGTCTTAAAGACTTAAATTTTTAATTATATGTTTTAAAAAATTACATAGATAGTACATGTCTGTTGTAAACATGAGTTGGGGTGGTTTTAATCCTTTGTTCACCAGATAAGTCACTGTATATAATTTATCTTTTGATTATGGCCTTTATAGTCTTCACGTCTTCTCTTTCTGATATGTGTGTTATCTTGGTTTATATCTGGCACTCCAGCTATCAGAATATCATGAGAAAAATCTAGGATGCTGGAAAGGACACATTTACAAAAATAAATGTCACTAGTTTTTGAGGTCATCAGGGTGTTCATGGCAGACAGTGGCTGAACACTTGAAAAGGTGAAGTAGCTGCTTGGGAGATTTCCTGACGGAGAGCTGCACGGCGCCATGTCTGCTGTAGTCATGAGCGCTTTGACTTTCCCTCCTTAGTTTCAGCGTCTTCTCCTTTTGGGACTGCCTGAACAGAGCTGCCACTGCTTCCTAGTCCTGGAGTCAGTGTCCCGGCCTCAACTTGCCCAACTACTGTCTCTCCCAGGATGCTCCCTGAGCTACGATGCACATGGAACGCTAGCTGACTATGCCCAGGGGCCAAGCCACGCCAGTTAATGTAGCTGCCATTCAATTTGCAGCAAGTCTCTGGTTTAGGATAGTGTTTCTCAGGTTATACATAGTGAAGGATGACTTCTGTTTATATTTTCAGTCCATTATGGGTTTGTACTTTTTTTGTAAAAAATATAAAAATCAGTTGTTAGAAAAATGAAATGGGAAATATAAAGAGACAAAATTAAGCCTTAATTTTTATTAGATTCAAAAGACATAGAAGTACTGTGCCAATGTGCTACAGAAGTTTCTAAATATTTACCCTCAGTTCTGGTATTTACTTTGTTATGGGCTGATAGTAAAGAACTAGTTCCTTGACCTGTGCTGGTCCACTGTCCATGCTTTGAGTAGCTGGGTTAGGCTTTTGATCTGAGACCTTTGCCTCTTAGTTTTGGAAAGTGTTTTGTATTTGGAGACATCATCTGTGTTCCTGCTGTATGTATTTGTGTGTGTGTGTGTATGTGTACATGGGGTAGTGGTGATAGTTGTTTTCTTTCCTCACTACCTTCCCTTTGATCTGATTACTTCTGTTTACATGGAACTTCTTTTTTTTTCTTTTTTTTTTTTTAGATTTTATTTGTTTATTTGACAGAGATAGAGACAGCCAGCGAGAGAGGGAACACAAGCAGGGGGAGTGGGAGAGGAAGAAGCAGGCTCATAGCAGAGGAGCCTGATGTAGGGCTCGATCCCATAACGTCGGGATCATGCCCTGAGCCGAAGGCAGACGCTTAACGACTGAGCCACCCAGGCGCCCCTGTTTACATGGAACTTCTAACAGTGTTTTCCAACAGCTTGGCACTGCTCCTGCAAATTCTTTGGGAACGCCAAGGGCTTATCACATGCAGCACCTCTAATTTCCCATGCCTGGACGTAGCCTTTTCTTTTCCTTTAAAATTTTATTAAGTTTTAAATTTTAATGCCAGTATAGTTATCATACCCTGTTATATTAGTTTCAGGTGTATAATATAGTGATTCAGCAATTCTATACATTATTCAGTACTCATCATGGTAAGTGTACTCTTTAATCCCCTTCACCTATTTCACCCATTCCCTCACCCACCTCCCCTCCGGTAACCATCAGTTTGTTCTCTATAGTTTAGAGTCTGTTTTTTGGCTTGCCTCTCTCTCTCTTTTCCCCCCTTTGTTTTGTTTCTTTAATTCCACATGAGTGAGATCATATGGTATTTGTCTTTCTCTGACTGACTTATTTCACCTAGCGTTATACTCTCTAATTCCATTCATTTTGTTGCAAATGGCAAGGTTCATTTTTTATGGGTGAGTAATATTTCATTATAGTTTTCTCTCTCTATATATTATATATACACATACACACACCCCACATCTTCTTTATCCATCATCATCTATCAATGGACACTTGGGCTGTTTCCATAATTTGGCTATTGTAAATAATGCTGCAATAAACATAAAGGTGCATATATCCTTTTGAATTAGTATTTTTTTGAGGGTTCCTGGAGGGGAGGGGGGACTGGAGTAACTGGGTGATGGGCGTTAAGGAGGGCACGCAATGTAATGAGCACTGGGTGTTATATACAACTAATGAATCACTGAACTCTACCTCTGAAACTAATAATACACCAAATGTTAATTAATTGAGTTTATATTTAAAAACAATTGAAAAAAAGAAAAAGGAAGAAATTAGTGTTTTTTGTATTCTTTGGATAAGTACCCAGTAGAGTGAGTACTGGACCACAGGGTAGTTCTATTTAACTTTCTGAAGAACCTCCATATTGTTTTCCAGAGTGGCTGCTCTAGTTTGCATCCTACCGTCAGTGCACGAGAGGGTTCCTTTTTCTCCACATCCTCGCCAACACCTGTTGTTTCTTGTGTTTTTTATTTTAGCCATTCGGACAGGTGTGAGGTGATATCTCACCGTAGTTTTGATTTGTATTTCTTTGATGACAGTGATGTTGAGTACATTTTCATGTGTCTGTTGGGCATCTGGATGTCTTTTTTGGAGAAAGTCTGTTCATGTCTTATGCCACTTTTAATTGGATTGTTTTTTGGTATTGAGTTGTTTAAGTTCTTTACATATTTTGGATACTTGGACATATCCTTACCTGATAGAACATGGCCTCCTATTTACAAACCCAAAGGGACGTGACTGGAATATCTCTGGATACCCACAAAAATGCATAAAGATTACAAGTGCGTAACACATGGTGGACAGCATTGTTGGCATCTGTCTTTTTTACTATTTATTCTCCCAGTGTACAAGTTATTAAACTATTTTCTCTCAACTCTAAACCCCCTTGTACCCTTGGCTCTGTTATGCTGGGACTCTTGTAAACCACTGTTCTGCTTTGCTGGCTGACTCCATTTTATTCTTTGCCGACTGGGGGCAATGGGGCTGTGGAGGAGAGAAGACTGGGAGGGTGGAGAAGGAAGAAGGACTTGCTCTTTCTTGTTTGTGCACAGGGAGTTTCCTGTTTTATTCTTTGATGTTTCCTGTGAATATCACCCCAGCATCATTTCTTCACCCTCCTATCAGCAATGTCCTCTCATGGCAATAGCTAAATCCAGTTAGAAGTTTTTCTAGCCCCTGCAAAAGTCACCCATGATGCATCCTCAGAGACCCCGGCTAGCCAGAGCTCCCTCCTCAGAGATCTGAGTCTCAGGTCGGCTGGGCCCCTCTCTCAACCTTCTCGGTTTTAATAATTCCCACATTGTCCTTTTGCCCTCTCAACCCTATGGATTGTAACAGTTTATTGGGATTGCTCCCTTTATTACATGGGAGTCTTCTCTTGCTACCTAACAATTTCTTATATGAACTGGTATGGTTTCTGTCTCTTGACTGACTCCTGACTGAAGCATAGCAAAGGCCACAGACAAGGACCTTTGACCGTTTAGGTTTGTATGCTTTGAGCATGCTCAATAATGCGTATTTGAACTTGAGGTTGAGCTAAGTTTAGTGCCATAGAAGGCAGTAAAATAGAGTGAAACTGGTTTTGGCATTCCTGAGCCTGGGAAAGTCAGTACTTTTGTTGAGTTGATGGCTATTTTCATAGATTGCGCTGTTTCTCTGATCCCCACCCCCATTTAACCTTCTTTTTTATTTTTGCCATTTTACATAATCTATCTCAGTTAGACTCAACAATCCTTATTGTATCCAACTAGGACACTTTTTACAAATTCCTAACTAAATCCAGGGCTACCCTCAGTTGCACTAGTGGGTGGAGCCATGCTGTAAACCAGACTTCAAAATGGCCTGCAGCGTGCCTTGCCACCCAGTATTCATGTAGTCACCTCCCACTCGGAGTATGACCAACCTGTGTAATTGATAGAGTATTATAGAGATGATGGTATGTGACTTCCAAGCCTAGGTCATAAAAGACATTGTGACTTCCGTCTCACTCTCTCCGGATCGCTGGCTCTGGGGGAGGTCAGCTTCCATATCGTGAGGATACCTACGCAGAGGTATGAATCAGTCCAGGTGGTAGAATGAGACACCTCGTAAGTAGCCAGTGCTCATTTGCCAACTATATGAACGAGGCCCTGCAAACCAGTTTGTCCAGCCCCAGGCAAGCTTTAGGTGACAGCAGTCCCAGTTCTCATCTTCACTGCCACGTTATGATAGACTGTGAGCTGGCTCCACCTTGCTGAGCTTTCCTCAAAAAAGTCACCCGCAGAAACTGTGAGATAATAAGTGTGGTTGTTTGGGACATAAGTATTGAAGTAATTTGTTATGGACCACATAGATAACAAACACAGACCGTTACATTAATCAGTTTATGGCTTTGGTCTTGGTGACAAGTATTACGATAGAGATAGAATACAAGTTGTGGTAAAGACACCAGGTGACGTAGTAGCTTTGCCAGAGACAGACTGCCACATGCAAGTTCTCAGGCATTCTGCAAGCCTGGTATAAATTATTACTTGTTGATTGCCAAATAATCAGAGAAAGGGAAGTAGTTATTTCTTTGTACATGGAGGCAACCAAGTACATTTTCTTATATGAAGTTCTACAAGTTAAGGACGCGTCAGCTTTTCTAGCCGACTTTACAACTTTGACCAAGGGTCTAGGTTCCGGAATTCATGTTTTTATTTTTCAGGTTTGGAAAAGCAACCAACAATATGTAGGGTCAGATAAAAAGCTTCCAAACAAGGTGTCATGAAGTCCTTTATTTTTTTTTTATTTTATTTTTTTTTATAATTAATTTTATTTTATTATATTATGTTAATCACCATACAGTACATCCCCTGATTCTGATGTAAAGTTTGATGCTTCATTAGTTGCGTATAACACCCAGTGCACCATGCAATACGTGCCCTCCTTACTACCCACCACCAGTCCATCCCCTTCCCCCACCCCCTCCCCTCTGAAGTCCCCAGTTTGTTTCCCATAGTCCATAGTCTCTCATGTTTCATTCCCCCCTCTGATTACCCCCCTTTTCTTTATCCCTTTCTTCCCCTACCGATCATCCTAGTTCTTATGTTCCATAGATGAGAGAAATCATATGATAATTGTCTTTCTCTGCTTGACTTATTTCACTTAGCATTATCTCCTCCAGTGCCGTCCATGTTGCAGCAAATGTTGAGAATTCGTTCTTTCTGATAGCTGAGTAATATTCCATTGTATATATGGACCACAGCTTCTTAATCCAGTCATCTGTTGAAGGGCATCTCGGCTCCTTCCATGATTTGGCTATTGTGGACAATGCAGCTATGAACATTGGGGTGCATATGGCCCTTCTCTTTACTACGTCTGTATCTTTGGGGTAAACACCCAGTAGTGCAATGGCTGGGTCATAGGGTAGTTCAATTTTTAACTTTTTAAGGGACCTCCACACTGTTTTCCAGAGTGGCTGTACCAACTTGCATTCCCACCAACAATGTAGGAGGGATCCCCTTTCTCCACATCCTCTCCAACAATTGTTGTTTCTTGCCTTGTCTATCTTTGCCATTCTAACTGGCGTAAGGTGGTATCTCAGTGTGGTTTTGATTTGAATTTCCCTGATGGCTAATGATTTTGAACATTTTTTCATGTGTCTGTTAGCCATTTGTATGTCTTCATTGGAAAAGTGTCTGTTCATATCTTCTGCCCATTTTATGATTTGTTTATTTGTTTCTCGTGTATTGAGTTTGAGAAGTTCTTTGTAGATCTTGGATACCAGTCCTTTATCTGTGGTGTCCTTTGCAAATATATTCTCCCATTCCGTGGGCTGTCTCTTAGTTTTTTTGACTGTTTCCTTGGCTGTGCAGAAGCTCTTTATCCTGATAAAGTCCCATAAGTTCATTTTATCTTTTATTTCTCTTGCCTTTGGAGATGTGTCGTGAAAAAGGTTGCTCTGGCCGATGTCATAGAAGTTGTTGCCTATGTTCTCCTCTAGAATTTTGATGGATTCCTGTCTCACATTGAGGTCTTTCATCCATTTGGAGTTTATTTTTGTGTATGGTGTGAGAGAGTGGTCAAGTTTCATTCTTTTGCATGTAGCTGTCCAATTTTCCCAGCACCATTTATTGAAGAGACTGTCTTTTTTCCACCGGATGTTTTTTCCTGCTTTATCAAAGATTAGTTGCCCAAAGAGCCGAGGGTCCATTTCTGGGTTCTCTATTCTGTTCCATTGGTCGATGTGTCTGTTTTTGTGCCAGTACCATGCTGTCTTTGTGATCACAGCTTTGTAGTACAGCTCGAAATCCGGCATTGTGATGCCCCCAGCTTTGTTTTTCCTTTTCAACAGTTCCTTGGAGATTCGGGGCCTTTTCTGGTTCCATACAAATTTAAGGACTATTTGTTCCAGTTCTTTGAAAAATGTCCTCGGTATTTTGATCGGGATAGCATTGAAAGTGTAGATTGCTCTGGGTAGTATGGACATTTTAACTATGTTAATTCTTCCAATCCATGAGCATGGAATATTTTTCCATCTTTTTATGTCTTCCTCAATATCTTTCAAAAGTGATCTATAGTTTCTAGCATATAGGTCCTTTACGTCTCTGGTTAAGTTAATTCCAAGGTAACGCATGGTTTTTGGTGTTATTGTAAATGGGATGGATTCCCTAATTTCTCTTTCTTCAGTCTCGTTATTCGTGTATAGAAATGCAACTGATTTCTGGGCATTGATTTTGTATCCTGCCACCTTACTGAATTGTTCTATAACTTCTAATAGTTTGGGAGTGGATTCCTTTGGGTTTTCCATATAGAGTATCATGTCATCTGCAAAGAGAGACAGTTTGACTTCTTCTTTGCCGATTTGGATACCTTTGATCCCTTTTTGTCTTCTGATTGCTGTTGCAAGGACTTCTAGTACTATGTTGAATAATAGTGGCGAGAGTGGGCATCCTTGTCGTGTTCCTGATCTTAAGGGAAAGGCTTCCAGCTTTTCCCCATTGAGAATAATGCTTGCAGTAGGCTTTTCATAGATGGCTTTTATGAGATTGAGAAATGTACCCTCTATTCCTACACTCTGAAGGGTTTTAATCAGGAAAGGATGCTGTATTTTGTCAAATGCTTTTTCTGCATCAATTGAGAGGATCATATGGTTCTTGAGTCTTTTCTTGTTGATATGATGTATCACATTGATTGATTTGCGAGTGTTGAACCATGCTTGCATCCCAGGTATGAATCCCACTTGGTCATGATGGATAATCCTTTTAATGTACTGTTGGATTCTATTAGCAAGGATCTTGTTGAGGATTTTGGCATCCATATTCATTAGAGAAATCGGTCTGTAATTCTCCTTTTTGAGGGGGTCTTTGCCTGGTTTGGGGATCAAGGTAATATTAGCCTCATAGAATGAGTTTGGTAGCTTTCCTTCTGTTTCTATTTTTTGAAATAGCTTTAGGAGAATAGGTATTATTTCTTCTTTGAATGTTTGGTAGAATTCCCCAGGAAAACCGTCTGGGCCTGGAGTTTTATTATTTGGAAGGTTGTTTATCACTGACTCAATTTCTTCATAGTTAATTGGCCTATTTAAGAAATCTATTTCTTCCTGTTTCAGTCTTGGTAGTTTATAGGTTTCCAGGAAGGCCTCCATCTCTTCCAGATTGTTTAGTTTTTTGGCATATAGCTGTTGATAAAAGTTTCTAATAATCCTTGCAATTTCAATGGTGCTGGTCGTGACCTCTCCCTTTTCAGTCATAATTTTAATAATCTCAGTCCTTTCTCTTTGTTTTTGGACAAGTTTTGCCAGTGGTCTATCAATTTTATGGATTCTCTCAAAGAACCAGCTTCTAGTCCTGTTGATCTGCTCTACTGTGGTTCTGGTCTCTAATTCATTGATTTCTGCTCTAATCTTGGTCAACTCCTTCCTTGTCAGTGGGTTAGGCCTGTCCCTCTGTTGCTGTTCCAGTTTCTTGAGGTGAGAATATAGAAACTGCATTTTAGATTTTTCTATTCTTTTGAGTGAGGCTTGGATGGCTATGTATTTCCCCCTTAGGACTGCCTTTGCAGTATCCCATAGGTTTTGGACCGTTGTGTATTCATTCTCGTTGGTCTCCATAAATTGTTTAATTTGTTTTTTGATTTCCTGGTTTATCGAGTCATTCTTGAGCAGGATGGTTCTTAGCCTCCAAGTGTTTGAGTTTCTTCCAGGTTTTTCCTTGTGGTTGAGTTCCAATTTCAGAGCGTTGTGGTCTGAGAATATGCAGGGGATAATTTCAATCTTTTGGTATTGGCTGAGACCTGTTTTGTGTCCCAGAGCATGATCTATTCTTGAGAATGTTCCATGGGCATTTGAATAGAATGAGTATTCTTTGGTTCTGGGGTGTAGTGTTCTATATATATCTATGAGGTCCAACTCGTCGAGTATGGCATTCAAAGCCTTTGATTCTTTGCTTAGTTTTTGCCAGGGTGTTCTGTCTATTTCTGATAGTGGGGTGTTGAGGTCCCCTACTATTACTGTGTTCTTATCTATATGTCTCTTTATTTTGGTTAAGAGTTGGCTTGTGTATCTTGCTGCTCCCCTGTTGGGGGCATATATATTAATAATTGTCATATCCACTTGTTGAATACTTCCTTTAAGAATAATATAGTGCCCTTCTGTATCTCTCTCTATGGCCTCTAGTTTAAAATCCAGTCTATCTGATATGAGAATTGCTACTCCAGCTTTCTTTTGAGGTCCATTTGC
Source organism: Ailuropoda melanoleuca (assembly GCF_002007445.2). NCBI lineage: Eukaryota > Metazoa > Chordata > Mammalia > Carnivora > Ursidae > Ailuropoda > Ailuropoda melanoleuca. The sequence goes on along the minus strand of NC_048228.1, from coordinate 30,572,552 downwards.
GTGGAAGATGGTACTCCATCCCCTTACTCTAAGTCTGAATGCATCTTTGGGTTCAAAATGAGTCTCTTGTAGACAGCAAATGGATGGGTCATGTCTTTTTATCCAATCTGCAACCCTGTGGCGTTTTATGGGAGAGTTTAAGCCATTTAGATTGATAGAGATTATTGACAGATATGATTTTAATGATGCCATTTCTCTTTAAAGTCTTTGTATCGGTTGTGACTTGCTGCTCTGTATCACTCTTGGGGCCTTTTTACCTTTATAGAGCCCCCCTTAATATCTCCTGTAGGGCTGGTTTCGTGGTTACGAAATTGGTTAATGATTGGCGATTTTGGAACGTCTTTATTTCTCCATCAATTCTGAATGACAGCTTTGCTGGATAAAGGATCCTTGGCTGCATGTTTTTCTCTGAAAGAGCTTTAAAAATGCCCCCCCAAGCCTTTCTCTCATTCCAGGTCTCTGTAGACAGGTCTGACGTAATCCTGATACCTTTGCCTTGGTACGTGAGAAATTTCTTTGCCCTGGCCGCTTTCAATACTGTATCCTTGGATCTAATATTTGCGAATTGCACTATGACATGCCGTGGCGTAGGTTTGTCCTGGTTGAGCTTGGATGGGGTCCTCTCTGCCTCTTGGACACGAATGCTTGTTTCCCTTGCTAGATTAGGGAAGTTTTCAGCTACAATTTGTTCAAATATCTCTTCTAGACCTCTGTTTTTCTCCACCCCTTCAGGGATGCCGATGATTCTGACATTGGATCGTTTCATAGAGTCAGTAATCTCCCGTAATCTACATTCGTGGGCGTGGATTTTTTTAAGACCAGCTTCTATTTTCGTTTTTTCTTCTACTAACCCATCCTCCAATTCGCTAACGCGTTCCTCTGCCTCGGTGACCCTGGCCGTCAGAGCCTCTAGTTTTGACTGTATTTGGCCCACTGAGTTTTTAATTTCTGTCAGATTCGCTCTCATTTCTGCCCTTAGGGATTCTATATTCTCAGCAACGCTTTCTCTGATGCTTTTTTCAAGTTTACTCATCATCTTGACCATTGTTGCTCTGAATTCCATTTCTGATAATTGGGATACATCCATATGTATTAATTCTGTGGCCGAGGCCAATTCTGTGGCAGAGGCCACAGACTCATTATCTTTTCTTTGCTGGGGGGGACTTCTCCTTCTCGTCATTCTGATGAAGAGAGATTGCAGGGTTGTCCAGAGCCCAAGTGTTGACTGGGACCCAGGCCGTGCGCCCTTGTTTTATAGAGATCTTAGGGATGTGGGCTTCTTCCTTAAAGAGTTTATTTATTTATTTGAGAGAGAGAGAGACAGTCAGCAAGAAAGGGAACCCAAGCAGAGGAGTGGGAGAGGAAGAAGCAGGTTCCCGGTGGAGAAGCCCGATGAAGGACTCCTTACGGAGCGTTGTGATCACACCCTAATCCGAAGACAGGTGCTTGGTGACTGCGCCACTCAGGCGCTCCGGGTTGTGGGCTTCTTGATTTTTCAGCCTGCCTTCTGGGGGAGGGGCCTGCCTGCCGGTACTCAGAAAACCCTGTTTGGGTAGAGTCTCTGTGTCCCTTGCGAGGGGGGATGGGGATGGGCACCCTGTGAGCCGGTATTTCCGGGCTTTTGTTCTCTGGCGGCTTTCCCTGGCGGTTTGCTATGCCTCTTCTGAGAGAGCAGCAGCGGCTGAAATTCAGCCTCTGTCTCAGAACAGAGGGATCGCGGATCGTTCTCCACTGATGTTCTGGCCACTTTAACTCTGTTTCTGTTGGTGCTGCTCAACCCTGCAGCATCCCGGGCTGTGCGCCCCACACCCGGCGTCCCAGCCCTCACTTCCAGGGCCGGCACGTCTCTGTCCTTTGTGTTTCCAACCCCGCCAGCCGCCAGCCGCCCCGCGCGGGCTCCCGGAGCTCCCCGTCTCAGTCTGGTGTCTCACGGGTGCTGACCGCGAGTCCGCCTGCTCCCCCGTGCAGGTGGCCCTCCAGCCGCCAGCCGCCCCGCGGACGCTCCCGGAGCTCCCGGTCTCAGCCTCGATCCAGTGAGCACACCGGAGCTCCGGAGCTCCGTGAGATGCTTGGTGGTGCACGCTCCCGGCTCACGGACTCAGTCTGCCGTTTCCAGAGTGCGGGTCCGCGGTCCGCCCGCTCCCCGGTGCAGGTGGCCCGCCAGCCGCCCTGCGCGCGCGCTCCTGGAGCTCGCGTTCTAAGTCTGTTGTCTCGCGGGTGCCGTCCGCGAGTCCGCCTGCTCCCCCGTGCAGGTGGCCCGCCAACCGCCAGCCGTCCCGCGTGCGCTCCCGGAGCTCCCTTCTCAGCCTGCTGTCTCAAGCGTGCGGGTCCGCGGTCTGTCCGCTCCCCCTTGCAAGGTGGCTACCGCTTCCCGGCGCCCTGACACTGCGGCTCCCTCCCCCTTCTGTTTAGCTTCGGATATCTGTGCGCGGTTTAACGGCTCCCCTCTTCGTACCTCGATACTCAGCGCTGGAGATGTTCATTTGTAGAGATCCAGATGTATCTTCCTGCGTCTCAGGCTGATTCCGTGGATATTCCTGCTGGTCTGGTACCTATCCAGCTCAACTCAGGGGACCGGCTGAAAAAGGGGTCCCCTACTCCTCCGCCATCTTAACCATGAAGTCCTTTAACTTATTGATTCCTTCCTTCCCCCAGTAAATTCTTTAATAAACTGGAATGCCTCATCTTTCACAAAACTTTGATAGGGGAACACGCTAGCATTTTGGTTATTCTAGTATTAGTGTCAGCTCAGATGCTGTATCTGACAGTTCTTGAAAGATCTGGGCATTCCCTCTCTCCCTGTGTCTAACATTGCTAGTTTGTCTGCATGGGGGAAGATTAGGGGAGTTGATAGTGTGTATACTTACTGTATGGTTCTTTCTGAATCGCTGGTGCCTTTCTTACTGCTTTAGTGAAAGGGGTGCCCCCTCTGGATTCTACCGAGGAACATGGTCATCTCGTGGATTTGCAGATTTGTATGTCAGATGCATTGTAACATGCCAACCTCTCTGAGCCTCTTGACTTTTGGTACTTCGCCAAAGCATTTCTGGCATCTCTACCTCATTTGTTGTAGGCCATTATTTTTTTCCCCCAAGCTTTGAGGAACCATCCCAGTAGCACAGAACTGACTGCAGGTGTCCTCCCCAGGAATTCAATCTTGAGCGAGAGATTGTACCCATATCAATAACATCTCCCTTTTATTCTGTTCCCTTGGTTCAGCATGCTCATGATTGATTTTCAGCATGCTTTTCCAGTTCTTGCTGGTACATGTGAGCCACATCCTGTGGTTATTTTGGTGAATTATTTTCCTAGTCAGGCTGAGACTTGAACTTATTTATTGGCAGAGAAGTCATGAGGGGAGGGAAGGTAGGTATCATCTTATGAGGCACTTACCTCAGTAAGGCTCCTGTGGTGTGCAGGCAGGGAAAACCTGGTCTCCCGTGGCAGTGGGAGCGGGCCACTTCTTTAGGCCTTTAGGGTTAGCAGAACCTTCGGTTCAAGGTTCTGAAGATATTCCCCGTGCAGTTTTAAGATCTTACCCGTGCCCTCTCAGGGCCCTGATTTTAGTGTTGGAGATTAAAAGAGGAACAATAGCTGAAAACTTCTCTGCAGTTTGACAAATAATCAAATCCTGGGCCTGATTTTTAGCCTAATCTTTCCTCTCGTTACAGCCAGCAGTTAAAACCAGAGTAATCAGAGGAGATAAAGGGAAAATTTAAAGGCTATTACAGAAGTTTTGTGGTTTTCAGTTGTGCTTTTAGTTGGTGGTTGGTTGGCTGAAGCTTGTCATTTTGTTTCTCCTTCAGCATATTGATGACGCAACAAAAACCAAATAAACCCACAGTTCTTGTAATTACCATTGCCATTTTATCTCTCAAGTGCTAACGATATTGCACAAGCCAGTGCATATCCTGCAATCTGTATCCCCTCCCAATTCACCACAGAAGACTCTAGTAATCGCATTACAAGAGCATGCCAAGGGGGATTTTAAACCACTTACCACCAGTGTATTCGTTATCTATTGTTTAGCAGCTTAAAACACAGACATTTATGCTAAGTTTTTATTGGTCAGGAATCTGGGAGCAGTTTGGCTGGGTGTTTTGGTTCAGGATCCCCCACAAAGCTGTAATGGAGGTGTTGGCTAGGGCTGTGGTCATCTCAAAGCTGCACTCAGGAGGAATCCTCTTGAAGTTTTATTCACATGGCCATTGACAGACCTCAGCAGATCTACTTCCAAACTAACTTGGGTCTTCTCCACAGGGCTGCTTCATGCTGTGACAGCTGGCCTCTCCCAGAACGGGCAATCCAAGAGAGAAGATCCCAGAATGGAAGACATGGTCTTTCTAGAACTCATTTTGGAAGTGACATCTGATCATTTCTGCTTTTAAAATTGAGTCAATAAGTCTAGCCCACATTTAAGGAAAGAGGATTACACAGGGGCATGAAAACCAGGAGGCAGGGACCACTGACCACAGTGCTTTCTTTTGGCGTCTTGTTTGGCAAGTGATCCACTTCCAAAATCCCATCCTTAGGATTGGCTTCCTAGGACTACCTGTGGTACCAACTATCTTAGTTTCGGATTCCCCAGAAGCAGACCTTGAGACAAAAATTAGATTTCCAGTAGTTTGATTAACAAAATGAATGGTATACTAGTAGGAAAGTGGGGAAATTCCATTTCAGACTTGGAAAGATAGTGAAGAGTCATCCCAAGGCCCAGAGTGAATAGGTTTGATAGCACCTGTCCCCGCTATCTGCAGCGAGCAGGCATCCTGAAGGGAGGCCAGGAAGTCCACCTCTGATGCTTACTCTGTTTGGGAGGCAGAATCTCACAAGAGCCCCTTGACATCATGATATCCAGTTGGAGAGAGAGACTGAGGATGTAGCCCACCTTCCTGACCAATCTTAAATCATGAAGCTAGTGGGTTTAGGTTAAAAAAAAAAATGACATTTTTTTCCCTGGTCTCCCAAGGTCGTCTGACATGCAGGGCTGCTGTCTGATTCAGTGGCTTCAGATCTAGGGAAGCCCAGGCTGGAGTAGAAAGAGACTTGAACTAGGGGGGTAGCTCCTGTTTTATGTATGGTTGGGAGAGGATTGGGAGAGAGACTCTATATCTGCGATAGAGAAGGAAGTCCTATCCCAAAAGGACTGATAATCCTGGTTCTAGGAGAATTAAGATGGGGTTTAGGCAGAGTGGCAGGGAGCCAGGGTAGAGGGATTGGATGCCACAAACCATTGCTGGATCTTGTCTTCCCCTCATCTGCTTCTTGGAGGAAAGAATGCGTGGGACACATTAGTAAGGGACTACGCAATTACCCCCTTTCTGTGGAGAGTGAAGCAAAAACTAGTTTTGTTGTTTAATACCACAGCTGCCTCCTAGGGAGTGTGGATCCTGGTAAATGACAAGACTTGCCCCAGCCCACTCTGCCCTCCCATTGTTTTTCCACTGAATCCCTAGATGGCTTAGTTATAAAGCCATGTAATAGGAACTGCTGAGAGCTAAACTGTCCTAGCCAATTGAAGAAGAACTTGAAATTGCTTTGATTATCTAGGAGAGAAGAGGTGAATGCTATAGACATTAAGTGATGGCTTGAGGCTGGGTTATATAAGATGAAATATCACTACAAGTTTCTCTGAGGGGAGTTATGTTAAGAATGAAATACTTAAGGGGCACCTGGGTAGCGCAGTTGTTGGGCGTCTGTCTTCAGCTCAGGGTGTGATCCCGGCGTGATCCCGGCGTGATCCCGGCGTTCTGGGATCGAGTCCCGCATCGGGCTCCTCCGCTGGGGGCCTGCTTCTTCCTCTCCCACTCCCCTGCTGTGTTCCCTCTCTCGCTGGCTGTCTCTCACATAAATAAATAAAAAAATCTTTGAAAGAAAAAAAGAGAATGAAATACTTAATGTTCGATGGGGATTTATTTAAGTTGATGTAATGAAGACCTCTCCTATCAGCTTGCTTCAGCTTGAATGTTTAAAAAGCTCATGAATGGTGAGTTTTGTTTCTTTGGTGTGAAATGGGCAGAGCTTCATGGGGTGGGAGAGACAAAATATGCAAGGAAACATGGGCCCGGGGTAGAGATGAATATGGGAGTATCTTGGGGTGACTTGTTTAAAGGCTCTGGATTTGGGTGACTCAAATCAAACTTAGCTCTAAGAGGGAGGATGTTACTGGGTGACATTAGGTCACATAAGAACAGTATTGAGGTAGTGAGGGTAGGTAGTAGCCAGATATGAGCCTACTGCTGAATGTGTGGGAGGCAAGAAAGTAGAAACAGCGTTGTGTAGATAATTCTTCTAGACCGTGAAAATGATACAGAATGCAATTTAGTTGGTGAAATAAACTGCAGATCTTGCATATATCATATTGTACTTAAGGTAGCAGGATACAGCGGATACTGAAAAAAAGAGGAAAAAAAAGTTGAAATGTTTCTAAGCAACATTTGTTTTGGATTTCAATTTTTTTTTTTTTTACTTTGTAGACAAATAAGTTAGATTTCCTTCCCTCAGATCAGGTGAAAATGGGCAGATTAACTCAGTTGTGAGATTTTTCAAAATGGCATGAAGCTCCATGGGTAAGGAATATGTGAGCAGGCGTATTTCCTTGTGGGGAATACCAGTGCCCAATTTAGGACTGGTGTCTGGTTTGTGGGCCAAAGATAGACGTCAGAATTTGGAATTCTGCAGATGATTTCCTCTTTGATATAAAACAAAAACAACAGTGGCCTCATTATAAACTATTAATTTGAACTTGGGTTAAAATTTTATGAGCTAACTTCATTAGTTAATGTGTCATGTAAAAAAAAAGTAACCAGCCATGTTGTAAATTAAATGCTATTGGTAAGGGTAGGTAAACACTTAAGTATTTCAGGATTACATATTTTATAAACTGAGAATAAAATAAAATATATAGGGGAAAGAAATGTTTTACAAATTCCTGAAGCCTTAAATTCCAGCCATTTCTTCCTGTTTACTGCCTCCCCCAGCCCCCCCCCACCTTTTTCTTGGTCCCAAACACTCAGACATAAAGATTATATGAGCAACTTGCCATTTTCCAGTTTTCATTAATTCAACTGCTTCATTGATTTTATCCAGATTCAGAGTATGAGTAATTAGTGGATCTAGATTAAGCTTCTTTGCCATATAATCAGAAACCAGTTTAGAGGTGCTCTCTCTGCTTTTCCAGCCTGGAAGTACACAGATAAACAACAGATTTTATATATGAGACTCACTGGTAACTGCTGGAGGTGCTGGCGTTGAGGAAATCTAAGGATTTCCCATTAATTTGTCTCAGTCATCCCGAGGATGACTGTCCCAACTGTATACCTTATATGGAAGGCTTTTCCCTTGAAGGAGACCGCTGATAGTACAGAGGAGAATATACTCAAAGCAAGTAGAACATGGATCTCATCTTAGCTGTTCTTGGTGTCAGGTTGTAGTGTTTGGGGAGCTGTAAATCCATATCTAATGTATAACAAAGACCAGAGTATTGGGAACTACGAAAGGAAGCAATTCAAAGGTTGTGTGTGCGTGTGTTTTGATCTGCAGCTTCCTGCAAAAGCCAAATATCTTAAGAGAAGGGCTTTAGTATGGCAGTGATTTTAGTCACAGTGTTTAGAAAAAGAATGTGTACAAAGCAAGGTAAGAATGAAATGTACTTTATGGAAGTCAGAATTGCACAGGGAAAGGGGGTCAGCTGAGGTAACGTAAGCTTGGCATCCTCTTTTATCTGTTCTCGTGATTTTCAAGAAATACTATCCTTACGTTTAGCATTTATACTATTCTTACATTTAGCATTGTGCTAAGTATCATGCCTGGTGGGTCACGACCCAGAACGTGGTGACCTGCTCATTCCTGGAAAAGGGTGACTGTAGTGTGATTGTGCAGGGAAGCAGCAGTGTCATAAGCCACTTATCCTGTGACAGGATCTTGGCAGTTACTTTTCTTTTTTTTTTTAATGATTTTTTATTATATTATGTTAGTCACCATACAGTACATCCCCGGATTCCGATGTAAAGTTCGATGCTTCATTAGTTGCCTATAACACCCAGTGCACCATGCAATACGTGCCCTCCTTACTACCCATCACCAGTCTATCCCATTCCCCCACCCCCTCCCCTCTGAAGTCTTCAGTTTGTTTCTCATAGTCCATAGTCTCTCATGTTTCATTCCCCCTTCTGATTACCCCCCTTTTCTTTATCCCTTTCTTCCCCTACCGATCATCCTAGTTCTTATGTTCCATAGATGAGAGAAATCATATGATAATTGTCTTTCTCTGCTTGACTTATTTCACTTAGCATTATCTCCTCCAGTGCCGTCCATGTTGCAGCAAATGTTGAGAATTCGTTCTTTCTGATAGCTGAGTAATATTCCATTGTATATATGGACCACAGCTTCTTAATCCAGTCATCTGTTGAAGGGCATCTCGGCTCCTTCCATGATTTGGCTATTGTGGACAATGCAGCTATGAACATTGGGGTGCATATGGCCCTTCTCTTTACTACGTCTGTATCTTTGGGGTAAACACCCAGTAGTGCAATGGCTGGGTCATAGGGTAGTTCAATTTTTAACTTTTTAAGGGACCTCCACACTGTTTTCCAGAGTGGCTGTACCAACTTGCATTCCCACCAACAATGTAGGAGGGATCCCCTTTCTCCACATCCTCTCCAACAATTGTTGTTTCTTGCCTTGTCTATCTTTGCCATTCTAACTGGCGTAAGGTGGTATCTCAGTGTGGTTTTGATTTGAATTTCCCTGATGGCTAATGATTTTGAACATTTTTTCATGTGTCTGTTAGCCATTTGTATGTCTTCATTGGAAAAGTGTCTGTTCATATCTTCTGCCCATTTTATGATTTGTTTATTTGTTTCTCGTGTATTGAGTTTGAGAAGTTCTTTGTAGATCTTGGATACCAGTCCTTTATCTGTGGTGTCCTTTGCAAATATATTCTCCCATTCCGTGGGCTGTCTCTTAGTTTTTTTGACTGTTTCCTTGGCTGTGCAGAAGCTCTTTATCCTGATAAAGTCCCATAAGTTCATTTTATCTTTTATTTCTCTTGCCTTTGGAGATGTGTCGTGAAAAAGGTTGCTCTGGCCGATGTCATAGAAGTTGTTGCCTATGTTCTCCTCTAGAATTTTGATGGATTCCTGTCTCACATTGAGGTCTTTCATCCATTTGGAGTTTATTTTTGTGTATGGTGTGAGAGAGTGGTCAAGTTTCATTCTTTTGCATGTAGCTGTCCAATTTTCCCAGCACCATTTATTGAAGAGACTGTCTTTTTTCCACCGGATGTTTTTTCCTGCTTTATCAAAGATTAGTTGCCCAAAGAGCCGAGGGTCCATTTCTGGGTTCTCTATTCTGTTCCATTGGTCGATGTGTCTGTTTTTGTGCCAGTACCATGCTGTCTTTGTGATCACAGCTTTGTAGTACAGCTCGAAATCCGGCATTGTGATGCCCCCAGCTTTGTTTTTCCTTTTCAACAGTTCCTTGGAGATTCGGGGCCTTTTCTGGTTCCATACAAATTTAAGGACTATTTGTTCCAGTTCTTTGAAAAATGTCCTCGGTATTTTGATCGGGATAGCATTGAAAGTGTAGATTGCTCTGGGTAGTATGGACATTTTAACTATGTTAATTCTTCCAATCCATGAGCATGGAATATTTTTCCATCTTTTTATGTCTTCCTCAATATCTTTCAAAAGTGATCTATAGTTTCTAGGATATAGGTCCTTTACGTCTCTGGTTAAGTTAATTCCAAGGTAACGCATGGTTTTTGGTGTTATTGTAAATGGGATGGATTCCCTAATTTCTCTTTCTTCAGTCTCGTTATTCGTGTATAGAAATGCAACTGATTTCTGGGCATTGATTTTGTATCCTGCCACCTTACTGAATTGTTCTATAACTTCTAATAGTTTGGGAGTGGATTCCTTTGGGTTTTCCATATAGAGTATCATGTCATCTGCAAAGAGAGACAGTTTGACTTCTTCTTTGCCGATTTGGATACCTTTGATCCCTTTTTGTCTTCTGATTGCTGTTGCAAGGACTTCTAGTACTATGTTGAATAATAGTGGCGAGAGTGGGCATCCTTGTCGTGTTCCTGATCTTAAGGGAAAGGCTTCCAGCTTTTCCCCATTGAGAATAATGCTTGCAGTAGGCTTTTCATAGATGGCTTTTATGAGATTGAGAAATGTACCCTCTATTCCTACACTCTGAAGGGTTTTAATCAGGAAAGGATGCTGTATTTTGTCAAATGCTTTTTCTGCATCAATTGAGAGGATCATATGGTTCTTGAGTCTTTTCTTGTTGATATGATGTATCACATTGATTGATTTGCGAGTGTTGAACCATGCTTGCATCCCAGGTATGAATCCCACTTGGTCATGATGGATAATCCTTTTAATGTACTGTTGGATTCTATTAGCAAGGATCTTGTTGAGGATTTTGGCATCCATATTCATTAGAGAAATCGGTCTGTAATTCTCCTTTTTGAGGGGGTCTTTGCCTGGTTTGGGGATCAAGGTAATATTAGCCTCATAGAATGAGTTTGGTAGCTTTCCTTCTGTTTCTATTTTTTGAAATAGCTTTAGGAGAATAGGTATTATTTCTTCTTTGAATGTTTGGTAGAATTCCCCAGGAAAACCGTCTGGGCCTGGAGTTTTATTATTTGGAAGGTTGTTTATCACTGACTCAATTTCTTCATAGTTAATTGGCCTATTTAAGAAATCTATTTCTTCCTGTTTCAGTCTTGGTAGTTTATAGGTTTCCAGGAAGGCCTCCATCTCTTCCAGATTGTTTAGTTTTTTGGCATATAGCTGTTGATAAAAGTTTCTAATAATCCTTGCAATTTCAATGGTGCTGGTCGTGACCTCTCCCTTTTCAGTCATAATTTTAATAATCTCAGTCCTTTCTCTTTGTTTTTGGACAAGTTTTGCCAGTGGTCTATCAATTTTATGGATTCTCTCAAAGAACCAGCTTCTAGTCCTGTTGATCTGCTCTACTGTGGTTCTGGTCTCTAATTCATTGATTTCTGCTCTAATCTTGGTCAACTCCTTCCTTGTCAGTGGGTTAGGCCTGTCCCTCTGTTGCTGTTCCAGTTTCTTGAGGTGAGAATATAGAAACTGCATTTTAGATTTTTCTATTCTTTTGAGTGAGGCTTGGATGGCTATGTATTTCCCCCTTAGGACTGCCTTTGCAGTATCCCATAGGTTTTGGACCGTTGTGTATTCATTCTCGTTGGTCTCCATAAATTGTTTAATTTGTTTTTTGATTTCCTGGTTTATCGAGTCATTCTTGAGCAGGATGGTTCTTAGCCTCCAAGTGTTTGAGTTTCTTCCAGGTTTTTCCTTGTGGTTGAGTTCCAATTTCAGAGCGTTGTGGTCTGAGAATATGCAGGGGATAATTTCAATCTTTTGGTATTGGCTGAGACCTGTTTTGTGTCCCAGAGCATGATCTATTCTTGAGAATGTTCCATGGGCATTTGAATAGAATGAGTATTCTTTGGTTCTGGGGTGTAGTGTTCTATATATATCTATGAGGTCCAACTCGTCGAGTATGGCATTCAAAGCCTTTGATTCTTTGCTTAGTTTTTGCCAGGGTGTTCTGTCTATTTCTGATAGTGGGGTGTTGAGGTCCCCTACTATTACTGTGTTCTTATCTATATGTCTCTTTATTTTGGTTAAGAGTTGGCTTGTGTATCTTGCTGCTCCCCTGTTGGGGGCATATATATTAATAATTGTCATATCCACTTGTTGAATACTTCCTTTAAGAATAATATAGTGCCCTTCTGTATCTCTCTCTATGGCCTCTAGTTTAAAATCCAGTCTATCTGATATGAGAATTGCTACTCCAGCTTTCTTTTGAGGTCCATTTGCGTGGAAGATGGTACTCCATCCCCTTACTCTAAGTCTGAATGCATCTTTGGGTTCAAAATGAGTCTCTTGTAGACAGCAAATGGATGGGTCATTTCTTTTTATCCAATCTGCAACCCTGTGGCGTTTTATGGGAGAGTTTAAACCATTTATATTGACACTGAGAACTGAGAGATAGAGTTTTAATGATGCCATTTCTCTTTAAAGTCTTTGTATCGGTTGTGACTTGCTGCTCTGTATCACTCTTGGGGCCTTTTTACCTTTATAGAGCCCCCCTTAATATCTCCTGTAGGGCTGGTTTCGTGGTTACGAAATTGGTTAATGATTGGCGATTTTGGAACGTCTTTATTTCTCCATCAATTCTGAATGACAGCTTTGCTGGATAAAGGATCCTTGGCTGCATGTTTTTCTCTGAAAGAGCTTTAAAAATGCCCCCCCAAGCCTTTCTCTCATNCCTTTCTCTCATTCCAGGTCTGTGTAGACAGGTCTGACGTAATTCTGATACCTTTGCCTTGGTACATGAGAAATTTCTTTGCCCTGGCCTCTTCCAATACTGTATCCTTGGATCTAATATTTGCGAATTGCACTATGATGTGACGTGGCATAGGTTTGTCATGGTTGAGCTTGGCCGGGGCCCTCTCTGCCTCTTGGACACGAATGCTTGTTTCCCTTGCTAGATTAGGGAAGTTTTCAGCTACAATTTGTTCAAATATCTCTTCTAGACCTCTGTTTTTCTCCACCCCTTCAGGGATGCCGATGATTCTGACATTGGATCGTTTCATAGAGTCAGTAATCTCCCGTAATCTACATTCGTGGGCGTGGATTTTTTTAAGACCAGCTTCTATTTTCGTTTTTTCTTCTACTAACCCATCCTCCAATTCGCTAACGCGTTCCTCTGCCTCGGTGACCCTGGCCGTCAGAGCCTCTAGTTTTGACTGTATTTGGCCCACTGAGTTTTTAATTTCTGTCAGATTCGCTCTCATTTCTGCCCTTAGGGATTCTATATTCTCAGCAACGCTTTCTCTGATGCTTTTTTCAAGTTTACTCATCATCTTGACCATTGTTGCTCTGAATTCCATTTCTGATAATTGGGATACATCCGTATGTATTAATTCTGTGGCCGAGGCCAATTCTGTGGCAGAGGCCACAGACTCATTATCTTTTCTTTGCTGGGGGGGACTTCTCCTTCTCGTCATTCTGATGAGGAGAGGTTGCGGGGTTGTCCAGAGCTCAAATTATTGACTGGGACCAAGGCCATGCGCCCTTGTTTTATAGGGATCTTAGGGATGTGAGCTTCTTCTTTAAAGATTTTATTTATTTATTTATGTGGCAGAGAGCCAACCAGTGAGAGAGGGAACACAAGCAGGGGAGTGGGAGAGGAAGAAGCAGGCTCCCAGCGGTGGAGCCCGATGAGGGACTCCTTTCCGGAACGCCGGGATCACGCCCTAATCCGAAGACAGGCGCTTAATGACTGCGCCACTCAGGCACCCTGGGTTGTGGGCTTCTTGATTTTTCAGCCTGCCTTCTTGGGGAGGGGCCTGCCGCGCCGATACTCAAGCAACCCTGTTTGGGCAGAGTCTCCGTGTCCCCTGTGAGGGGGATGGGGTGGGCACCCTGTGAGCCAGTATTTCCAGGCTTTTGTTCTCTGGCGGCTTTCCCTGGTGGTTTACTGTGCCTCTTCTGAGAGTCAGAGCAGCAGTGGCCGAATCTCAGCCTCTGTCTCAGAACAGAGGGATCGGGGACCGTTCTCCTCTGATGTTCTGGCCACTTTAACTCTGTTTCTGTTGGTGCTGCTCAACCCTGCAGCATCCAGGGATGTGCGCCCCACACCTGGAGTCCCAGCCCTCACTTCCAGGGCCAGCGTGTCTCTGTCCTTTGTGTTTCTACACTGCCAGCCGCCAGCTGCCAGCCGCCCCGCGCATGCTCCCGGAGCTCCCGGTCTCTCTGGATCCAGTGAGTACCTGGAATTCCGGAGTTCTGTGAGATGTCTGGTGGTGCGCGCTCCCGGCTCACGGTCTCAGTCTGCTGTCTCATGGGTGCCAGTCCGCGAGTCCACTGGCTCCCTCGTGCAGGTGGCTACCGCTTCCCGGCACCCAAACGCGGTGGCTCCCTCCCTCTCCCCCTTCCGTTTTTCTTCCGATATCTGTGCGCGGTTTCACGGCTCCCCACTTCGTACCTCAATACTCAGCACTGGAGATGTTCATTTGTAGGGATCCAGATGTATCTTCCTGTGTCTCAGGCTGATTCCGTGGATGTTCAGGCTGGTTTGGTACCTATCCAGCTCGATTCAGGGGACCAGCTGAAAAAGGGGTCCCCTACTCCTCCGCCATCTTAACTCCCACTCGGGAAAAAAAACCTCTTAATCATACATACTTACAGTATGTTGTAAATATTTGTAATTTTTAGTTCAATTTGGTAAAAGTAAACTAGAGATAATCTCTATGGAAATGAATTCAGAAGAATTCTATTTCTTTGGGCCCTTTTAGTTGAATAGAAATTAGAAGATCCTGAACATTAGTCTGCTTATTTTTTATATCTAGTGTGTGAATGCATTTAAATTTTTAGTCAATATGTGATGAGTTTGGCTCACTTGATGGTGGCTTGAGGGGAATGTCAGGGAGTGAGTTAGGAAAGGAGAATTTACTGGGTTTACACTGTATCTTGCCCAGTTGCCCACCTAGTTTCACATTGGTTACACTTTCTCCAGTACTCTCTATTTACTCCATCTCCCCCATGGCCCCAAATCATAGGAGAAGCTATTATCTTTTTACTTTTCAGATTATGCATATTAGAACTGCAGAACCCAGAAGACAGAATCTGAAAGGTGATTAAATGATTGGAGATACAATGCCTTGTCATAAAATCAGATCCTTTTGAAAAGTGCAGTATTTCCTAGGTTAGAGGTAGAATATATTCTTTAAAGCCTGGGCTATAAATTTGACATGATTTTGTCCATGTAGTATAGCTATTTCAGAAAAAGGACCAAAACACTTCGTGTGTCTCTATCTTTATAATTTTCCCAAGGCCTCTGTAACACCACAAACATGATTGAAGTATTTTTTCTAGCTCTTTGCCAAGAAAAGCTCTGTGGGTTTCTGGGGAAGATGGTGGAGGACATGTGAAAAGATGCTCAGCATCACTCATCAACAGGAAAATGCAAATCAAAACTACAGTGAGATACCACCTCACACCTCACTTGTCAGAATAGCTATAATCAAAAATATAAGAAACAAGTGTTGATGAAGTTATGGAGAAAAAATAATCCTTATGTGCTGTTGTTGGGAAAACACAAAAACACTAAAGAGATACATGCACCCCTAAGTTTACTGCAGCATTATTTACAATAGCCAAAGTATGGAATCAGCTCAAGTGTCCATCAAAAAATGTATGGATAAAGAAGATGTGGTATATATACATACAATGGAATATTATTCGGCCATTAAAAATAATGAAATCTTGCTATTTGTAACAACATGGATTGAACTAGATAGTATAATGCTAAGTGAAGTAAGTTAGTCAGAGAAAGACAAATACCATTTGATTTCACTCCTATGTGGAATTTAAGAAACAAAACAAACGGGAGAGTCCAAGATGGCAGAGCAGTAGGAGACTTAATTTCATCTGGTCCCAGAAATTCAGCTAGATAGCTAGCAAATCATTCTGAACACCTGCAAACTCAACTGGAAGAAAAGAATAGCTGCAACTCTACAAAGAAAAGTGACCACTCTCTGCAAGGTAGAAGGTGCGGAGGAGTGAATCCAAGGTGATATATGAGAAGATAGACTGTGGGAGGGAGGGAGCCATCAGCGGGCTACCAGCAAGTGATATAGCAGCAGAGCACCAAAACGGAACTTTTAGAAGTCTGCTTCAGTGAGGGAGGTCGCTTAGGCTGCTAAGTGGGGACAAAAGCCCAGCTGGGCAGTGTGTGGTCTCAGGATCCTTGGGGTCACAGGAAGCACAGGGGTGCCTAAGTGTGATGGAGCTCCCAGGCATTGGAGCAGGGAAGCTGGCTGCAAAGAGTGAGTCCAGGAGTGGGCTCTCAGCTCAGGTTGCCATAAATCGCGAACTATAGCACAGTCAAGTCACTGCTTTCCAAGCAGGGGCCCAACAAGTGGCAGAACAAGTGAGACTCCCCCCACCTTTTCCTCCCCTGGGAGGAGCAGTGTGGGAGCATGCCACAGGAACCTGAAGGGTTTGGAGACCTGAAATGGGGTCAAATGCCTGAGATAGAAATGGTCATAGGCCAGGCTTTTCCACCATGATTCATTAGTCTTTCAGCTTTAATTTTTTAAATTTTATTTATGTTTTTCTTTTTTTTTGATTTTTTATTCTTTCCTTTTTCAAACAATTTATGTTATCAACCCCTTCAAATCTTTTTAAATTTTCATTTCTACAGTTACATTCTATCTCTTCAATGTATTTAGTCTTATTTATATAGATATTTTTTTTCTTTCTTTAAAATTTTAGGATGCAGTTTCTTTTAACAGACCAAAATACACCCAAAATCTAGTGTATGGCTAGAAAAGAAAATCCGGAAAAATCTGTTCTATTCACCCATCTGATCATATTCTCTCTCTCTTTTTGTTTTGTTTTGTTAAGTCTTTTTAAATTTTCATCTTTGTAGTTACATTCTGTCCTTCCAATGTATTTAATTTTGTTTTTGATATATAAATTTTTCCTTCTTTATGATTTTGAGGCATAGTTTCCTCTATCAAACTGACCAAAATACATTCAGGAGATAGTGTATTGCTCTTTTCTGTTCACCTGTCCATTTGCATACCTTCCTTTTTTTGTTGCTGTTGGTTTTTTTCTTTCCTTTTGTTTTTTCTTCTCTTTTAATATCCGTTTTTACAGTTACATTCTATCCTTTCATTGTATTTGATTTTATTTTTGTACATATGTAAGTTTTTTTTTCTTTGCAGTTTTAAGATCTAGTTTTCTAAAAAAACAGATCATAATACACACAGAATCCAGTGTGTTGCTCTATTCTGCTTACCTGTCTGATTATATTCTCTCTCTCTTTTTTCCTCCCTCGTTTCAGGTCTCTTCTGATTTCTTTAGTGTGTGTTTGTCTGGGGTCATTATTACCATTTTAGTATTTTGTCCTTTTGTTCATCTATTCTTTGCTGGACAGAATGACAAGACGGAAAAACTCGCCTCAAAAAAGACAACAAGAGGCAGTACTGACTGCCAGGGATGTAATCACTAGGGACATTACTAAGATGTTAAAACTAGAGTACAGATTAACAATTATAAAGATCCTGGCTGGGCTTGAAAAAAGCATAGAAGACTAGAAAGTTCCTTTCTGGAGAAATAAAAGAACTAAAATCTAACCAAGTCGAAATCAAAAAGGCTATAAATGAGATGCAATAAAAGGTGGAGGCTCTAACTGCTAGGATAAATGAGGCAGAAGAGAGAATTAGTGATAAAGAAGACCAAAGATGGAGAATAAAAAAGCTGAGAAAAAGAGAGATAAACAACTACTGGATCATGAGGGGAGAATTCAGGAGATAAGTGATACCATAAAGTGAAAAAATATTAGAATAATTGGGATCTCAGAAGAAGATGAAAGAGAGAGAGGGGAAGAAAGGTATATTGGAGCAAATCATAGCAGAGAACTTCCCTACTCTGGGGAAGGAAACAGGTATCAAAATCCAGGAGGCACAGAATCTCTCTCAAAATCAATAAAAATAGGTCAATGCCCTGACATATAATAGTGGCACTTACAAATCTCAGAGACAGAAAATCCTGAAAACAGCTTGGGACAAGAGGTCCATAACCTACAAGGGTAGAAACATTAGATTGGCAGCAGACCTATCCGTGGAGACCTAGCAGGCCAGAAAGGACTGCCATGATTTATTTAGGGCATGAATTGAGAAAAATATGCAGCAAGAATACTTTATCCAGCTAGGATGTCATTCAAAATAGAAGGAGTGATAAAAAAAACTTCCAGGACAAACAGAAACTAAAAGAATTTGTGATCACCAGACGAGCCCTACAAGAAATATTAAAAGGAATCCTCTAAGCAAAGAGAGAGCCAAGGGTAACATAGACCAGAAAGGAACAGAGACAATACACAGAAACAGTGACTTTACAGACAATACAATGGCACGAAATTCATATCTTTCAATAGTTACTCTGAATGTAAATGGGCTAAATGCCCCAATCAAAAGACAGAGTATCAGAGTGGATAAAAAAGCAAGACCCATCCATATGCTGTCTACAAGAGACTCATTTTGTTTTATTATTTTTTTTAATGATTTTTTATTATATTATGTTAGTCACCATACAGTACATCCCCGGTTTCTGATGTAAAGTTCGATGATTCATACTGGTCTATCCCATTCCCCCACCCCCCTCCCCTCTGAAGTCCTCAGTTTGTTTCTCATAGTCCATAGTCTCTCATGTTTCATTCCCCCTTCTGATTACCCCCCCTTTCTTTATCCCTTTCTTCCCCTACCAATCATCCTAGTTCTTATGTTCCATAGATGAGAGAAATCATATGATAATTGTCTTTATCTGCTTGACTTATTTCACTTAGCATTATCTGCTCCAGTGCCATCCATGTTGCAGCAACTGTTGATAATTCGTTCTTTCTGATAGCTGAGTAATATTCCATTGTATATATGGACCAGCTTCTTATTCGTTCTTTCTGATAGCTGAGTAATATTCCATTGTATATATGGACCAGCTTCTTAATCCAGTCATCTGTTGAAGGGCAACTCGGCTCCTTCCACGATTTAGCTATTGTGGACAATGTTGCTATGAACATTGGGGTGCATATGGCCCTTTTCTTCACTACGTCTGTATCTTTGGGGTAAACACCCAGTTACAAGAGACTATTAGACCCAAAGACATCTCCAGATTGAAAGTGAGGGGGTAGAGAACAATTTATCATGCTAATGGACATCAAAAGAAAGCTGGGGGTGGCAATCCTTCTATCAGACAAATTAGATTTTAAATCAAAGACTGTAATAAGAGATGAGGAAGGACACTGTGTCATAATTAAAGGGTCTATTCAACAAGATCTAACAATTGTAAATATTTATGCCCCTAACATGGGAGAAGCCAATTATATAAGCTAATTAATAACAAAATCAAAGAAACACATTTGATAATAATACAATAACAGTAGATGACTTTAACACCCCCTCATTGCAATGGACAGATCATCTAAGCAGAAGATCAACAAGGAAATAAGGGCTTTGAATGACACACTGGCCCAGATGGACTTCACAGATATATTCAGAACATTCCGTTCTAAAGCAATGGAATTCTGTTCTAAACTTTCTTCTCGAGTGCACATGGAACATTCTCCAGAATAGATCATATTGTGGGTCACAAATCAGGTCTCAACCAGTACCAAAAGATTGGGATCATTCCCTGCATAGTTTCAGACCAAAATGCTTTGAAACTGGCAGTCAGTCACAAGAGGAAAGTTGGAAAGAACTCAAATACATGGAAGGTAAAGTCCTACTAAAGAATGAATGGGTCAACCAGGAAATTAAAGAAGAATTTTAAAAATTCATGGAAACAAATAAAATTAAAAACACGACAGTTCAGAATCTTTGGGGTGCAGCAAAGGTGGTTCTAAGAGGGAAGTATATAGCAATACAAGCCTTTCTCAAGAAACAAGAAAGGTCTACACCTAAAGGAGCTGGAGAAAGAACAGCAAATAAAGCCTAAACCCAGAGGAGAAGAGAAAAAATAAAGATTAGAGCAGAAATCAGTGAACTAGAAACCAAAAGAACAGTAGAACACATCAACAAAACTAGGAGCTGGTTCTTTGAAAGAATTAATAAGATTGATAAACCCCTGGCCAAACTTATTAAAAAGAAAAGAGAAAGGACCCAAATAAATAAAATCATGAATAAAAGAGGAGAGATCGCAAGCAACACCAAAGAAATACAAACAATTACAAGAGAATATTATGAGCAACTGTATGACAACAAGTTAGGCAATCTGGAAGAAATGGATGCATTCCTAGAGACCAATAAATTACCAAAACTGAACCAGGAAGAAATAGAAAAGCTGAACAGACCATAACCAGCAAGGAAATGGAAGCAGTAATCAAAAATCTCCCAATAAAAAAGAGCCCAGGGCCAGATGGCTTCCTGGGGGAATTCTACCAAACATTTAAAGAAAATTAATACCTATTCTACTGAAGGTGTTTCAAAAAATCAAAATGGAAGGAAGACTTCCAAACTCTACGAGGCCAGTATTACCTCGATCCTAAAACCAAAGACCCCACCAAAAAGAATTACAGACCAATATCCATGATGAACATGGATGCAAAAATGCTCACTGAAATACTAGCCAACAGGACCTAACAGTACATTAAAAGAATTATTCACCACAATCAAGCAGGACTTCTTCCTGGGCTGCAAGTGTGGTTCAACATTTGCGAATCAGTCAATGTGATACACGACATAAATAAAATAAGGGTCAGGAACCATAAGGTACTCTCAATAGATGCAGAAAAAGCATTTGACAAAGTTCAGCATCCTTTCTTGATTAAAACTCTTCACAGTGTAGGGATATAGGGAACATACCTCAATATCATAAAAAACATCTGTGAAAAGCCCACTGCAAATATCATTCTCAATGTGGAAAAAACTGAGCTTTTCCCTTAAGGTCAAGAACATAGCAGGAATGTCCACTATCACCACCGCTGTTCAACATAGTACTAGATGTCCTAGCCCCAGCCATTAGACAACAAGAAAAAATAAAAGGCATCAGAATCGGCAAAGAAGTCAAACTGTCACTCTGCAGACGACATGATTCTCTACGTGGAAAACCCAAAAAACTGCACCCCAAAATTGCTAGAACTCATACAGGTATTCAGTAAAGTGGCAGGATATAAAATCAATGCACAGAAATCAGTTGCATGCCTATACACTAACAATGAGAAAGAAGAAAGAGGAAATTAAGGAGTCAATCCCACTTAAAATTGCACCCAAAACCATAAGATACCTAGGAATAAACCTAACCAAAGAGTCAAAGGATCTGTACTCAGAAAACTATAGAACGCTCATGAAAGAAATTGAGGAAGACACAAAGAAATGGAAAAACATTCCATGCTCATGGATTGGAAGAACAAATATTGTTAAAGTGTCTCTGCTACCCAAAGCAATCTACACACTAAATGCAATCCCTATCACAATTCCATCAGCATTTTTCACAGAGCTGGAACAAACTATCCTAAAATTTATATGGAACCAGAAATGACCCTGAATCTTCAGGGGAATGTTGAAAAAGAAAACCAAAGCTGGTGGCATCACAATTCCAGACTTCAAGTTCTATTACAAAGCTGTAATCATCAAGACAGTATGGAACTGGCAGAAAAACAGACAAATGGATCAATGGAACAGAATAGAGACCCCAAAAATGGTCCCTCAACTCTATGGTCAACTACTCTTTGACAAAGCAGGAAAGAATATCCAATGGAAAAGAGACAGTCTCTTCAACAAATGGTGTTGGGAAAATTGGACAGCCACATGCAGAAAAATGAAAGTAGACCACTTTCTCACACCATACACAAAAATGTACTCAATACGGATGAAAGACCTAAATGTGAGACAGGAATCCATCAAAATCCTAGAGGAAAACACAGGCAGCACCTTTTTGACCTCTACTGCCGGAACTTTTTGCTACGCTTGTCTTCAAAGGCAAGAGAAACAAAGGCAAAATTGAACTACTGGGACTTCATCAAGATAAGAAGCTTTTACACAGCAAAAGAAACAGTTGACAAAACCCAAAGACAACCAATAGAATGAGAGAAGATATTTGCCAATGACATATCGGGTAAAGGGCTAGTATCCAAGATCTATAAAGAACTTATCAAATGTACTGGGTATTATACGCAAATAATGAGTCATGGAACTCTATATCAAAAATTAACAATGAACTGTATGGTGACTAACATAACATAATAAAATTAAAAAAAAAGAACTTATCAAACTCAACACCCTAAGAACAAATAATCTAGTCATGAATTGGGCAGAAGACATGAACTGACATTTCTGCAAAGAAGACATTGAAACAGCCAACAGAAATGTGAAAAAGTGCTCAACATCACATGGCATCAGGGAAATACAAATCAAAACCGCAATGAGATACCACCTCACACTGGTCAGAGTGACTACAATTAACAAGTCAGGAAACAACAGATATTGGCAATATGTGGGGAAAGGGGAACCTTCCTACACTCTTGGTGGGAATGCAAGCTGGTGCAGCCACTCTGGAAAAGAGTATGGATTCCTCAAATGTTGAAAATAAAGCTACTCTATGACCCAGCAATTGTTCTATTGGGTATTTACCCCAAAGATACAAATGTGATCTGAAGGGACACTTGCACCCTAATGTTTATAACAGCTATGTCTACAATAGCCAGACTATGGAAAGAGCCCAGATAACCATCGATAGATGAATGGATAAAGAAGATATTATATAATATAATTTTTCTATTGTAAGATAGAATATTATGCAGCCATTTGCAATGACATGGATGGAACTAAAGGGTATTATGCTAAGCAAAATAAGTCAATCAAAGAAAGACAATTACCATATGATCTCACTGATATATGGAATTGAGAACTAAGGTAGACGATCACTGGGGAAGAGAGGAAATAAAATGAAACAAGACAAAACCAGAGAGGGAGACAAACCATAAGAGACTCTTAATCATAGGAAACAAACAGGGTTGCTGGAGAAGAGAGTGGGTGGAGAGATGGGGTACCTGGGTGATGGATTTTGGGGAGGGTATGTCTTATAATGAGCACTGGGTATTATATAAGACTGAGGAATCACAGACCCGTACCCCTGAGACAATAATAGAGTATATGTTAATTAATTGAACTTAAATTAAAAAAAAAAAGAATAAAAAGGAAAAAAGTGAGAGAAAAATCAAGAAACAAACTCTTAAGTATGGAAAATAAATTGTTGGTTACCTGAGTGGAAGTGGGTGTGGGGATGGGTGAAATAGGTGATCTGTATTAAAGAGTATACTTTCCATGATGAAAAAAAAAAAAGAATACATACATTATTCTTAGCTCCAAGACAGGTGAGAAATTATTATTAAATGCTAAAAAAATAAATAAAAAAAGAAGCCTGGGACTTGTCAACATGATACACAGCTCTGAAGATTAGAGCAAAGCAAAATAAGTGTACTATTTCTTGAATCAAAAGTTTCAGTCATTTTTTGGCTCATTTCTTAGGTATTTGGATATCTGTAAGTTATAAACAAGATAGCAAACAAAGTCCATAATGGGAGACTTTATGGTGAAAGGGTCTTTAACCATATTTTTGGCTAGTCTTCATCAAAATAAGTTCTATCATCAGAGGTAATAGAGCTTAACATTAAGATGCAATTGTGTTCCTTTTTTATAATTATAAACCTGCTGAATTGATATGAAGCAGAAATGTGTGCTGAGATATGCTCCCAAATAAAGGATCCCAGTTCCTCTATCTAAACAGGGAGTCATCTATAAGATATTATTCTGCGTGATTTTGAGAACATATTAACATATGTTAATTCTTATAGAATTTCTATACAAAAAGTGCTTGGTTAATTAAATTTGGAATGCTATAGGGTTGTAATACTTTCAGGATCCACTGATTTGGAATTTTTTGATATTTTAATCACAGCATGCCTGAGTCTTACTGTGTTTTAGAAAAGTGCTGCTGATTGGGATGCCTGGGTGGCTCAGTCTGTTAAGCATCTTCTTTCAGCTCAGGTAATGATCCCAGGGTCCTGGGATTGAGTCCTGCATTAGACTCTTTGCTCAGTGGGGAGCCTGCTTCTCCCCTCTTTCTGCCTGCCACTCTCCCTGCTTGTGTTCTCTCTGTCAAATAAATAATAATAAAAAAATCTTTAAAAAAAAGTGCTGCTGATCAACTCTTTAGGTTTTTTTGAGATTTATTCGCCCAGAACTCAACAAACCACTCTGATTTAGAAAAATTCTTTTATTATAGAGCCTACATCTTCTTTCATGGGGGAAGTCTTATTCATATGAAAACATAAGAAAAGACCAGGAGAGCGAAGTGTTGAGCTGCTATTGAGAAAGTTTCAGAAAAGAAAAAAATGTGCTGAAAGCTTAATCTCATCACTGATTCTTATATGTAAAAACAGTAAGAAGAGAAAGAGCAGTAAGAAAAACCTGAAATAAAAAGGCAAAAATGGATGTTCTATTCCATAATATTTTATTCTATGAAAACAGGGAATAGAAGAAAATCCAGGCAAAAGGAAACGAAAGATTGAAATAATAGAATTGGCAAAAGTAGAAAGGTAGCTGGGAATGGAAGAAACATTTATAATGTCCATTCTTTCTCTTTACTTCTTAAAACAAACATTTACTGAGCACCGGTTATGTGCCAGCTACTGTGGTAGATGCTGGGGATAAAGACGAATAAGACAGACAGGGTCCTGGCCCCCCAGGGACTTCAATGAGGGGGAGGGATAACAACCAAGTAAGCAGATAAAGCAGATACAGCCTTTGTTAATTACTGTGAAGTAAAGAAATATAGGAAGAAGGGGTAGTTGGAGGAACCTACCTTAGGTATGGTGGTGAGCAAAGGTGTTTCTGAAGAAGGGACTTTCATATTGAGATCGGAAGAATGACAGTAGCCACCAGAAATTCTGCAGCAATGGCTGCCACAAACTAAGGCTGGATGGTGGGGGGGATTTGAGATGAGCGTGAAAACCTTGTGGTGAGAAACTTGGATAACATTCCAAGAGGAAGCCAGTAAAAATTTTAAGCAGGGGAGTCACAGAGTCTGGTTTGTTTTTTAAACATCACCCTGGCTGATCTTGTTGAGAATGCAAACTGGTGCAGCCACTGTCGCTGACAGTATGGAGGTTCCCCAAAAATTTAAAAGGAATTACCTCATGACCCAATAATTCCACTACTGGGTATTTATTGAAAGAAAACAAAAACACGAACTCAAAGGAATACATGCACCCCTCTGTTGAGTGTAGCATTATCTACAATAACCAAACCGTGGAAGCAGCTCAAGTGTCCATTGGTAGATGAATGGATAAAGAAGCAGTATATATATACAATAGACTATTACTTAGCCAAGGAAATGAAATCTTGCCTTTATAATAACATGGAGGGATCTAGAGGGTATAATGCTAAGTAAAATAAGTTAGTCAGAAAAGACAAATACTGTATGATGGAATTTAAGAAACTCATATGTGGAATTTAAGAAATGAAACAAACGAGCATCGAAGAAAGAAAAAATTTAGACTTTTCAATATATAGAGCAGGGGAGCCTGGGTGCTGTTAGTCAGTTGAGTGTCTGACTTTTGGTTTCAGCTCAGGTTGATCTCGGGGTTGTGGGATTAAGCCCCATATCTGGCTCTGCACTCAGCACGAATCTGCTTGAGATTCCGTTTCTGCCCCTCCCACTTGTGCTCTCTCTAAAATCAATCAACCAATCAAACTGATGGTTGCCAGAGGGGAGGTGGGTGAGTGAAGTAGGTGAAAGGGATTAAGAGTACAATTATCTTGATGAGCACTGAACAATGTATAGAATTGTTGCATCACTATATGCACCTGAATCTAATACAACCCTGTGTGTCACGTGCTCGCTTTGGCAGCCCATGTACTATAACACTGTATGTTAACTGTACTGGTATTTAAAGAACACAAAATCAGATTAAAAAGCCCTGTGTTTTATGGAATGTGATAAAGCAAACAACCCAAATTTTATGGTGTCTCTTGAAAATAATGTATTCATGGTTCTTTACCTGCATTGTTCGTCATACCCCTTACTCCACCAATCAACAAAGCCAAAACAGAAGGCTTTCCATGTCGGGGCGCCTGGGTGGCTCAGTCAGTTAAGTATCCAGCTCTTGATTTCTGCTCAGGTCATGACCTCAGGGTCCTGACATCAGTCCCCTCGTCGGGCTCTGCAATGGGTATAGAGCCTGCCTGGGATTCTCTCCCTCTTCCCCCCTCCCCACCCTCACACACTCTCTCTTAAAAAAAAAAAAAGAGTTCCATCTAGATATTTTCTTTACAATTTTCTTTTCCTACTCAGCAGACATTGGTCCTTGGAGGTGTGGCATGTTTTGTCAGTCTGGTTGTTGAGTTCAATACTGACTTATTTCTTTTACTCCTTTCCGACCTTTGGAGGTGGAAGACATTTATGTGTTTGTGTTCTTTTTTTTTTTTTTAAAGATTTTATTTATTTATTTGACAGAGATAGAGACAGCCAGCGAGAGAGGGTACACGAGCAGGGGGAGTGGGAGAGGAAGAAGCAGGCTCATAGCAGAGGAGCCTGATGTGGGGCTCGATCCCACAACGCCGGGATCACGCCCTGAGCCGAAGGCAGACGCTTAACCGCTGTGCCACCCAGGCGCCCCTATGTGTTTGTGTTCTTGGTCCTTTTCCTCAAGTTTTGGTCAAACTAGTTCTGCCCAACTCATGTCTCTCCACCTTGGGTTCTGATTACAGGAAATCTCTGACTAATCATGTGTCCAGATTGCTGGTATTCAATGCCTTATTTTGTTCTCTGAGCAAAGTATACTTGTCCATGAATACTTTCTAGTTTTACTTCCCATAGCTAAAATAATCCTCTTCTTCACCCTTTTTTGTTTTTCAAATTATTTCAGGCTTATTCTCCCATCTTTTATACTCCGAATGAACTTCATGTTCTATTTTCTTAATTTCAATTTGCTAGTTAGAAAAAATCAATACCAGGCAACTCATTTTTAAAATCAGAACAATTGTACTTAACTTGTAAGTTTGTTGTCAAGCAAAAGTTAGAAATTATACACGGGTAGTTCAGCTTCTAGTTATCATGAGCTAGGCTCTTTTACTGATTGATTTATTTTAATTTGTTTATTTTAGAGAGAGAGAGAGCATGCCCTTCCACCCATGCATTTCTGGCAAGAGTGACACTAAAGTTTTATCGTTACATTCTGTCAGTCGGTACATGATTTTGATTTATCCATCGATTAAGCAGGCTCCCTGCTGAGCACGTAGCCCAATGCAGGGCTCGATTTCATGGCTCTACCATCATGACCTGACGCTTAACGGACTGAGCCACCCATGTGCCCCTGCTAGGCTGTTTTAGATTCAACTTTCCCCTAAGGGCATCTAGAAAATCTGGACACAGTATACAAAGAAGATCACTAGCAATGGATGGGGTGTAGGGTCCAGGGTTTTTCCTTGAGTATGGAATTCAGTGAAAGATCATAAAATTAGGAAAAAATCTTGCATAGATTTTTAAACTTGAATGTTGTAGGATGGACAGTGATTAAACAGCCTTGTTAGCAGTTCCTTGGGTGTCTTTCAAAGTTGTAGAGTGTGTAGAAAGATCATGTTCTTTGGGGTGAGCTTAATACTCAGATTTTAATGAGAGATGGGGGAGGGAGCACTGATAATTGGTAAGCACTACACTGCACGGAGAGGAGGACAATTGGTGGATGATGTCCACTCTCCTTTCCTTAATTATTTCCTAAATCCTCCCATTTTGTGCTACTGAGTAACTTGGAAAAATGAACAATTCTCCTGGTGTTGTATATAGCTGCACCCCATTGCAAAACATGGATTCTATATTTTAGCAGTGATTTGTATTGTGAAATTTCTTTAATTATATATTATGCCCTTCTATTTTATATTTTTATATGAACATGTCTCGTAGTGCAGTGTGGGATATTTGAATATGAGGTATGAGGTAGAAGGGAAAGATTTGAGGCCTAAGTCTACAGACAATTCTGGTAAGGTTTGTGATGAAGAATTACAATAATCAGAATTATTTCTTTCTTTTCATTTTTAGAAAAGATTTTATTTATTTCAGAGACAGAGAGAGAGCACAAGCAGTGGGAGAGGCAGAAGGAGAGGGAGGAGCGGGCTCCTAGCTGCAGGGAGCCCCATAACTGGGGCTCAATTCCAAGACCCTGGGATCCTGACCTGAGCCAAAGGCAGACGCTTCACTGACTGAGCCACCCGGGTGTCCCCAGAATTATTTCAATGGAATAGTGCAACATGCACTTACTTGACAGGAGAGTCAAGGACATTTTAAAGAAGATCAAATTATAGGGCTTGTTTTGTAAGATATCCTGACTTACTATAAATCTACAAAGTAAGACCACTTGGTTTTGGTGCAAAGATAGAAAGTATAGACCAACAGATCAATGGAGCACAATAAACACCAAGAAAGAGATCCAGACCTATGTTGTCCCTTGATTTAGGACAAAGGTGGTAATGCAGTGAAGTGGGGGAAAGAAGACTTTTCAAATGTTGGCAGGTCAATTTAATATGTAAGTAGANAATGGAGCACAATAAACACCAAGAAAGAGATCCAGACCTATGTTGTCCCTTGATTTAGGACAAAGGTGGTAATTCAGTGAAGTGGGGGAAAGAAGACTTTTCAATGTTGGCAGGTCAATTTAATATGTAAGTAGAAAAAAAATGAAACTTGGACCTCTTCCTCATAACAAACACAAAACAATCAAACCAGGTGATTTAAATTTATAAATCTCAATGTGAAATGAAAACCAGTAAAGATTCTAGACAAAATCAAGGAAATTATCCTCAAGCTCTTGGGACAAGCAATGATTTCTTAATTAGGACATGAAAAACACTAACCATTAGGGAAAAGATTTATGAATTGAACTGCAGTAACATTAGGAAATTCCTTTCATTAATATAAGCTATTAAGAGAGTGAAAAAGTTAGCTACAGGCTGGAAGAAGATATTTGCTACACTTAAAACAACCAAGGTGTCATATCAAGAATATATTTATAATATTGAAACACTTTGAATCAATAAGAAAAATATGGACAACCCATTAGAAAAAATGGGCAAGAGACTTTTATCGTCTACTTCACCACAAAGGATATCCAAGTGGTCAAATAGCATATCAAAGGTGCTCAAACTCATTGGTCATTAGGCAAATGTAAATTTAAATCATAATGAGGTATCACTATACACCAACTAGAAGAACTGAAATAAAATGTCTGATAATACTAAAAATAGGATATGGAGAAAGTAAAATGACTCTTGCACTTCTAGCAGGAGTATTATTTTGTGCATTATTTATCAATTCTTAGTGTTTTAGGCACTAGATCTTGGTAGTAGATAGTTAATACATACCATAGTAAGGATGAGAGAGGTGGGAAGAAACCTTCTGTTTTGTTTTTCTGTCTCAGTACCATGAAATGGTCACAGTGCCGATTGAAATAAACTTCCTCTTTTTAAACATTTTAATGGATGCAGAACACTGTTACTTTACCAGTTAGGTTAAGGTATACCTAATCTGTTAAAAAGTTTTTTGAATTTTATCACCAACTGTTTATTGATAAAGAAAGGAATATTGGCCTTGTATAAGTAACGTGAATAGAATGAAAAGGAAATAAAATTCCTTAATTTCTGCTACTGAGAACTTTTAATAACATTACACAGAAAGTGTTCTAGGCAAGGTCAGTGGTTAAACTTTATGAAATCTGACTCTGGCAGAAGGCATCGTTTCCCTCCAAAAGGTACTTAAAATGGTTTATTCATCGTCAATGACTATAAAAGAGAAAAAAATACCAAGGAGAAAAATGGTATACTCAGAAGAGAGGGTAAGAAATGATCTCTGTCTTGTTAAAAAGTAAAACAGGTGTCCAAGTTTCCATGGCATGGTATTGGATAGACATGGTAACAGTTGAAAATTGATCAATTCCTAGAATGCTCTACTTTGAGCAATGGCAAATTGAAAGCCTGAAAATAAACAATGATTAATAATAAAGGTTTGGGCAGAAACCAATAAAAAATTAAAGGTTTGGGATGAAGATGTGGACATCCCAGTGCAGATGGTACTGGGAGTCAATCAGATAGGATGTAGTACAGTTCTCTGGAACTTGGAAGAAGAAACCCAGGTGCAGCAGAACTTTCTGTTAGCCACAATGTTGAAAGGTGTCAGTGAACTAGAATCTAATAGTACAATCTTATAGCTCATATACTTATTGTAAACCGCATATATGTATTTAAGAAATTTCAGAATGTTCAGTTATTACTAACAAACAGGGGCTACCTAAGTGTATTTGACATGTGAAGAGGACAATATTTCTTTTAATAGTCCTTCGTTTACCTGAAAGTTTGAAATTTGATTCTTTGGTTGCATTCAGATACAATAATATTTTATGATATAATAATGTTTTAGATAAAGTTTTGTTCAGCAACTAATAGGTCAATTTTAATGAAAGTGAAACATCTACAGAGGTTTGAATTTAGATTATTATTAAATCATACTACTGATGGATTTTTTTTCTTGATTTATGCTTTATTTTTTAGAATTTTATTTATTTAAGCGGGGAGGGGCAGAGCGAGAGGGAGAAGCAGGCTCCCACTGAACAGGGAGACTGACGTGGGGTTCGATCTCAGGACCCTGAGATCATGACCTGAGCCGAAGGCAGACGCTTAACTGACTGAGCCACCCAGGCGCCCCTTAATTTGTACTTTAGTTTAAAAAACAACTATTAAAAAAATAAAAATAAATGTTAATTTTAAAGACATCTATAATTTGGATTCAGTGAAATATTTAATGTCTGAAGTATAATAAGCAAAAATATTACACCTTGTAATTCAGCCTGAAGAACTTCTTGAGTATTTCTTGTTAAGTCAGGTCTGCTAACAACAAATTATCTGTCTTTTTAAAATCTGTGAATATATTTCACCTTCACTTTTGAAAGATAACATTGCTGGATTTTTAGTTGGCTGTTTTTTTCCTTTAAGCACTTTGAGTATGCCATCCCACTGCCTCTGGACTTCATTGTTTTTGATGTTAATTGTTAATCTTATTGGTTTTCCTTCTATGTGATATATCATTTTTCTCTTGCTCTTTTCAGGATTTTCTCTTTGTCTCTGAACATAGACTGCTATGATATGTCTAGGTGTAGGTCTCTGTGTTTATCCTATTTGAGCTTTTTGGATATGTAGATGGATGTTTTTCAGTGTATTTGGGAATGTTTTCAGGAATTATTTCTTTCAGGAATTTTTTCTCTCTCTTCTCCTTCTGGGACATCCACTATGCATATGTTGATATGCCTGATGGCATTTCACAGGTCTTTGAGGGTCTTTTCATTTTCTTCATTCTTTTTTATTGTTGTTGTTGTTCTTCAGATTGTATAACCTCTAATGATTTATCTTCAAGTTTGCTGATTATTTCCTTTGCCAGCTCAAATCTACTACTGAGCACCTCCAGTGAATTTTTTGTTTCAGTGATTATACTTTTTAACTCCATTTTTATTTTCATTTCTATGTCCATATTGGCATTGTCCTCGATGAGTCATTGTCATTATGGTTTCTTTTAATTATTTAAATACGTTTTTCTTTAGTTTTTGGAACTTATTTATAACAGCTGATTTGAGGTCTTTGTGCAAAGTCAAACCTCTCAAAGGTAATTTTCATTGCCTGTTCTTATTTAAAGGTCACACTGTCTTCTTTATATGTCTCATATTATTTGTTTAAAGTTGGATATTTTAGATAATATATAGTGGCATCTCTGGATTCTGATTAGTCTCTCCTTTCCCTCCATTTTCCCTGGAGCTCACTGATGTTGCTGCTTTTGTTAATTTATTTGTTAGTGGATTATGTAGACAATTTCTATGAAGTCTAGTTTCCTCTGCCCCACACTCCACCAGTGTAACATCTCTGATGTCATGCCCAGCTTGTCATTTGTTTTCCTTGCTTTTATTTCTAAGCCTGGCTTTCTGGTGGTGCCCTTGGATCAGTATAGCTTAATGTTTGGCTATTGCTTGATCTGCGGTTGTGCTCAAGCCCCTGGAGCCGGGAGGGTTTTGTTCTTTGTTGATGAATCTGCATGTATCTTGGAGAATGCTTTCAAGTCTGCTGTATGTTCAGGCATGACTGGTAACGCTCGGGTGCTCACTGTGGTGCACATTTGAGTGGGTGCAACTTAGCACATGCCCACAGCCTTCTGGACCCCCGGGATGAGTGTGATCTTAGGCAGGGTCCCCTTTAACAGTCTCTTTCCTTGGTTCTCTCTATGAAATTTGGTCTCACTAGTTTCATGGAGCTCTTAGCCTTCTCTTAATTGCTCATCACTAAGATCGCTACTGGTTTTGATTGTACAGTGCCTTAAGGCATGAGTTCTTCCACATTGTCTTCCAAATAAATTCAGCTCCCTCAGCAGAGCTGCATTTGCCAGTCCTTCTTTCTTGCCTTTCTCCATGGTTAGAAATTCTACACTATTGCATCAGAGCTGGGAGTGAGGTGGTGACTTACTTCTTCTCCAGTGACACTTTTGCCCTGTGAGCTGGCCAGTGGTAGCCCAAGTTCTTTTCACCTTGGCCTTCCTGGTGTGGAACTTACCGGTGAAAGCTGGGGAGGAAGAAAGGTGATCTGGGTCTCAGTGATCTAGGTCTGCCATGTCTGTAGTAAAAGCCTCTGTGGGTGGGGGCTGGGTGGGAGAAGGGAGCCCTTGTCTTCTCAGCCATGGCCACAGAGAGTAGAATGTCTGCTTCATTAAATAACTGCATATCAGAATAACTATGATTGTGGGGGGAAAAAAAGAAGCTTGTGGGTCAACAATCATCTGTATTGACTTTCAAAGTATTTTTAAAACAACAGTATATCTAAAGCATTTAATGACATTTCAGCATTTATATATTTTATTTGCATGGTATTTAACAAAATGAAATGATCTCACAATTATATATGGTAATACAAATTTAGGTATAAATTGGGGGAAGCTTTAATCATCTTTAAATGGAAAATGACATTTGTTCTCCTAAAATTGTAAAGTTATAGTAAATGCACATATCCACATCCGTACCTGCTAAAAATCTTAATATTTACCTTGATTTGAACCTCACCTGCCTTTGATGGATCAACTTCAACCTCTTAAATGGACAGAGGAGCATTTGCTATCTAGGAAACGGCTGCTGGCATATGATAATCTATTGAAAAAAAAAATAAAATGTTGAAGTGGACTTATTGTATTCAACTAAAATTGGGAGAAATACATAGTTAAATTCACACCTATGCTGATAGGTTGTTCTCATTATCTCACTTTAAAATGCAGATCATGTACTTCACTGAAAACAATCATATATATATATGATATCTGAATGATAATATAAAATTGTTGTTATGTGAAATCAGTGATAGCTATCTATAGAGAGAAAATATGTGGAAGCATGTATATATCTATACATATATCTCATGTCATTCTGTGATATCTATCTATCTATCTATCTATCTATCTATCTATCTATCAATCATCTATCATCTGGCTAGTGCTTTGTCAGAGGTTGTGCTCATGCCCAGACATCTGATTAATACTCTTTATTCTTAGGGAATTTCTCTTTGACACTCCAGATGTCACAAGACGTTAATATTGGTGAACTGATGTATGGAGCACAGTTCATTTATAGAGTCTAAACTTCTGCATTATAATTTCTAATATTAATAATTTATTTAAATAAATAAAATTAGAATTCATAATAAAAGAAAATTAGAAGAAAAGATCATTGTTACCTTGGATATAATTTTTTTTTATTTTATATCTTTAGTTTATTTTTATATTTGCTGAGCTCTGTTTTATTTTTATTTATTTATTTATTTATTTTAATTTTATTATATTATGTTAATGACCATACAGTACATCCCCAGGTTCCGATGTAAAGTTTGATGCTTCATTAGTTGCGTATAACACCCAGTGCA
>NC_048228.1:30538720-30538914 GCF_002007445.2 Ailuropoda melanoleuca | reverse complement strand
TCCCGGAGCTCCCCGTCTCAGTCTGGTGTCTCGCGGGTGCTGACCGCGAGTCCGCCTGCTCCCCCGTGCAGTTGGCCCTCCAGCCGCCAGCCACCTCGCGCACGCTCCCGGAGCTCCCGGTCTCAGCCTCGATCCAGTGAGCACACCGGAGCTCCGGAGCTCCGTGAGATGCTTGGTGGCGCACGCTCCCGGCT
>NC_048228.1:29971751-30163262 GCF_002007445.2 Ailuropoda melanoleuca | reverse complement strand
TTCTATTCTAACTTTCTCTTCTACTAACCCATCCTCCAATTCGCTGATACGTTCTTCTGCCTCATTCACCCTGGCCGTCAGAGCCTCTAGTTTTGACTGCATTTGGCTCATAGAATTTTTAATTTCTGCCAGATTCGCTCTCATTTCCGCCCTTAGAGATTCTATATTCTCATTAACATTTTCGTTAATACTTTTTTCAAGTCTACACATCATCTTGACCATTGTTACTCTGAATTCCATTTCTGATAATTTGGTTATATCCATATCCATTAGTTCTGTGGCAGAGGCCACAGACTCACTGTCTTTTCTTTGCTGGGGGGGATTTCTCCTTCTTGTCATTCTGATGAGGAGAGGTTGCAGGGTTGTCCAGAGCCCAAATTATTGACCGGGACCCAGGGCCGTGCGCCCTTGTTTTATAGGGATCTTAGGGATGTGGGCTTCTTTATTTTTCAGCCTGCCTTCTGGGGGAGGGGCCTGCCGCGCCGATACTCAAGCAACCCTGTTTGGGTAGAGTCGCCGTGTCCCCTGCAAGGGGGGATGGGGATGGGCACACTGTGAACCGGTCTTTCCGGGCTTTTGTTCTCTGGCGGCTTTCCCTGGCAGTTTGCTGTGCCTCTTCTGAGAGTCAGAGCAGCAGTGGCCGAATCTCAGATTTCTCCTTCTTGTCATTCTGTCGTGGACCGTTCTCCACTGATGTTCTGGCCACTTTAACTCTGTTTCTGTTGGTGCTGCTCAACCCTGCAGCATCCCAGGTTGTGCGCCCCACACCTGGTGTCCCAGCCCGCACTTCCAGGGCCGGCTCATCTCTGTCCTTTGTGTTTCTAACGCCGCCAGCTGCCAGCCGCCCCCACGCTCCTGGAGCTCCCGGTCTCAGTCTGGATCCAGTGAGCACACCAGAGGTCCGTGAGAAGTCTAGTGGCTCACGCTCCCAGCTCACGTTCTCAGTCTGCTCTCTCGCAGGTGCCAGTCCATGAGTCCGACCGCTCCCCCATGCAGGTGGCTACCACTTCCTGGTGCCTGAATGCGGCGGCTCCCTCACCCTTCCATTTATCTTCCGATATCTGTGCTCGGTTTCACGGCTCCCACTTCCTACCTCAATACTCAGCACTGGAGATGTTCATTTGTAGAGATCCAGATGTATCTTCCTGCGTCTCAGGCTGATTCCGTGGATGTTCAGGCTGGTCTGGTACCTATCCATCTCGACTCAGGGGACCGGCTGAAAAAGGGGTCCCCTACTCCTCCGCCATCTTAACTCCCACCCCTCAAATAAATAAATAGAATCTTTAAAAAGAAGAAGAAGAAGACCAAAGCAGAAGACATCACACTTTTGATTTCAAGCTATACTATAAAGCCACAGTCATCAAAACAGTATGGTACTGGCATGAAAACAGACAAGTAGCCCACTGGAACAGAACTGAGAGCCAGAAAGAAACCCAAGCATACACAGTCAACAAATATTTGATGATGGAGCCAGAATATTTGATGGAGAAGAGACAGTCTTTTCAATAAATAGTGCAGGGATAATTGCATATCTCCATGCAAATGAATGAAACTGGTCCCATATCTTACACCACTCATAAAAACTAGCTGAAAATGGAATAAAGACTTAAATGTAAGACCCAAAACCATGAAACTCCTTGAAGAAAACATAGGAATAAAGCTCCTTGACATGAGGCTTGATAACGATTTTTTGGATATGACACCTAAAACACAAGCAACAAAATTAAAAATAAACACCTGGGACTACATCAAGTTAAAAGTTTCTACATAGTAAAAACAAACAAACAAAAAAAGCCATTAAAATGAAAAGACAATCTACAGAGTGGGAAAAAATACTTGCAAATTATATACCTGATAAGGGATTAATATCCAAAATATATAAAGAACTCATACAATTCAATAGCAAAAAAAAAAAAAAAAGTAACCCAATTTAAAAATGGGCTGGATAGACTGAGTGGCTCAGTCAGTTAAGCATCTGACTCTTGATTTCGGCACTGGTCATGATCTCAGGGTCATGAGATTGAGCCCTGCATTCGGCTTCGTGCTGGGCATGGAGCCTGCTTAAGATTCTCTCTCTCCCTCTGCCCCTTCCCCAACCTCAAAAAATAAATAAATAAATAAATAAATAAATAATAAAAATGGGCAAAGGACAGGAATAGACATTTCTTTAACGAAGATATACCATAGACCCACAAGTATATGAAAAGCTGCTCAACATCACTAGTCATTAGGGAAATGCAAATTAAAACCATAAAGAGGTATCACCTCACACCTATTAGAATAGCTATCATCGAAGAGTTAAGAAAGAACAAATGCTGGCATGGATGTGGAGAAAAGGGAACCCTTGTGCACTGTTGGTAGGACTGCAAATTGTTATAGCCACTATGGACAACAGTATGAAGTTTCCTCAAAAAATTAAAAATAGAACTCTCATATGATCCTGAAATTCCACTTCAGGAATATATCCAAAGAAAATGAAAACATGAATTTGAAAAGCTATCTGCACCGCCTTATTCATTGCAGCACTATTTACAACAGCCAAGACATGGAAACAAGCTAATTGTCCATCAGTGGATGAATGGATAAAGAAATTGTGGTTTATTTATGCAATGGAATATTACTCAGCCATAAAAAACAAGGAACTCTACCACTTGCAACAAACTTGAAGGCATTATACTTAAGGTAAGTAATTCAGACAGAGAAAAGACAAATACTGATGGTCTCACTTACATATGGAATTAAAAAAAAACTTGTAGCAAAAGAGATTAGACTTGTAGTTCGTTGAAGGGGAAGGGAGTAGGGAGTGGGGAGTGGAGAAGGTAGTCACGAGGTACAAACTTCTGGTGGTAAGACGAATGAGGGCTAGGAATGCCATGTACCACATGATAACTGGAGCTAACACTGCTGCACGATACGTAGGAAAGTTGTTGGGAGAGTAAATCCTCTAAGTTCTCATCCTTTTTTCTTTCTTTTTATTGTATCTATATGAAAGATGGATGTGAGCTGAATCTGCAGTGGTAATAATTTCACAATATCTGTAAATCAAACTCTCATGCTGGGCACCTTAAACTTATATGGTATGTGTGTCAATTATTTCTCAAAAAAAACTGGAAAGAAAAAGAACTTGTTGAATTCATTTATTCATTTAAGAATGTTAATACTACCAAGCGACTCCATCTACTGCAAAAGAAATCTAATATAGAAATTTCTTTAAAACATCTGAATCAAATGACCAAGATACCATCAGTCATTTTATAGCTCAGTATGTTCCCACATTAGGTCTGTCCTAAGACAACTAAAGCAATTGAATCTGGTGATTACTGTACCATGGGGCTTTCATCTAGAGAGAATGACCATGAACAGCTGAGAAAGTGCGTGTTAGTTTCTGAGACTGAACTGAACTGCTTTGCTAAGTAGGGCAGCAGGAATGAGGCAAAAGAGCTGACTCTATTTGTCTCACGTTGGTCTTCTTTCCCTCTCTGGCCTCCTGGGTGTAACAGATGCAAAAGAAAGGCTTTGCACAGTTATATCTAAGCCAGGAGAACCGTCCCCAGGGAGGGCTCAGTTAACCTTCATTAGTTGCTAACTATCTTTTGCAGGTTGTTTCTAAATTAAGTTCTGTAGATTAGTGGCTTTCAGTCTTTCCATGCACGAAGCAGACTGTTCTTGCTCCTGTGAGTAATCCCTAAGGAAGTCATAGCCATGATGATCCATGCGGGGGTGAAAACTAAACTCAAGACCGGAGGGCATTTTGGGGTAATAGGCTTGTTTTTCCTAATGTCATTTTCAGATAAGAATGTAACGTAATGTTGTAGAATGCTAGCCAATTAAAATGCAGTTATCTTTCAAACAAGAGCCTTTACAAAATGATTTACAAAGAAAAGACAGGTGTGTCTGTTGCATCTGACATTTGGTTGTCAGCCACAAAGACCATGGGGATAAACTGAGAATCTTCTTCCCTGCTTCTCAGATTCCATTCTATGTGGAAATGTCAATGTCAGACCTGTTGTTCCAGGTGGAGTTTCTTTAACTCACAGCAGAGTTTTATCTTCTGTGAATTGTAGTTACATTGTCAGGATGAAGAAGGATATGTAGTTGGACATGTTCTTGCTGAATTTGTTAAAAGGCGCCTTAATTTTGAGTTCAGCCTTACTGGAAAGCTATCTGGAAATATGTATTCAAAGTTTTAAAGTTTACCTGTCCTTTAACCAAGAAATTGCACTTCTGGAAATTTAAGAAACAGTTAAGGATTTGTTCCACATATGTTCCTCTAAGAATATTTGTAGGAGAATTATTTATGTGTAATGAGAAATCAGAAGTAACCTAAATGCCCAACAATAGAAAGTTGGTTAAATCAACTTTGGCCCAGTCATATCCTTGAGTACTATTCAACTCTTTAGAGTGATAGAAAATAGAGTTATAGAAAAATTATGTATTGATATAAAAAGATATTCAGTATATATTATTACTTTAAAAATATATCTTATGCTCATTTTTTAAAAAACAACTAAACAGCTAAAATCTGTTGAATATTTACTATACACTAACATTCCTATGCATCTTCATATTTAATCCTAAAGCAGTTCTATGAAGTAGATATTACTATTACCATTACCTTCACTTTATAAATGATGAATGTTCTCAAGGTCACTTGAGTAGTAAATGGCAGAACCACGACAGAGAGAGAGAGGCAGAGAGAGTTAGGACAGAGAGAGATCAGGAGGTATTAATCAGTAATTTACATTGTAAATGATGTGCTGCAAGATGTTAAAAGCTGTTATCTATGATTATATGGGATTGTATTGTTTCCTTCTCTTTGTGCATACACTTTTTTTCTATAATGAGACTGAGTTGGTTCCATCATTAGAATTGCTTAGTCTTTCAAACATCTTTTCTCTCCCTTGATCCTCTCCAGGATGGCCTCATCTATGTGGGAGAGAGCTCTGGCTCATGTGACCTCTTGGTTACGTGGCTGGTGGGGAAGGCATGAATTCATGCAGAGTCCTTTGGATCTTGCCACGCTCTGTTGCAGAGTGGCTGGCCTCAGCTGCTCCTTGTAGAGGAGAATACTGAGATGCAGTGAGTCCTCTGTGACTTGTTGGATAAATGCGTCCACTAGTAATGACCACGTGGTCTTTGGTGGTTGGGCTCCCCACTTTCAAAGGCCTCCTTTTCCCAACACCAGGCTCCACAGACCGGTGATGCTCTAAGAAACACTGTGCCCCTCTCAGTCAGCACCTGGGGATATTTGTACCCCGTGAATACTCTGTGTAAACTGAGACGTTACCTCTTTTTCTTATTGTGTTAAGAATGACACCATGAGATTTACCCTCTTAGCAAATTTTTAAGTGTACAATACAGTATTGTTAACTCTAAGCACAATGCTATACGGCAGATCTCTAGAACATATTCATCTTGCAT
The DNA here is from genome assembly GCF_002007445.2 of Ailuropoda melanoleuca. Taxonomy (NCBI): domain Eukaryota; kingdom Metazoa; phylum Chordata; class Mammalia; order Carnivora; family Ursidae; genus Ailuropoda; species Ailuropoda melanoleuca. The sequence goes on along the minus strand of NC_048228.1, from coordinate 30,157,841 downwards.
AACCATAACTTTATACCCCTCCGACAGCATCTCCCCATTCCCCCTCTTCCTAAGCCCTGACAACAATCATTCTACTTGGTGCTTCTATGAGTTTGACTATTTCAGATAAAAGGTACAATCCCTTAAGCTCACTCCAGCTGGTACCTCTCCACCATCTCTTTGAATCTTAGTGGCAGTGGTCACAATTCGGGCTTCTCTTAGCACTTCTCTTAGCACTTTGTACCCTTTCTCCAGCATGCTCAGGCAAGTAGGATTCTTCTAGATGCTTCCTCCCCTATCACCATCTGCATCTCCCTCCTTGTTTCATAACCCATCCCCAGTAGAAGAAAGAAGTCTCTCCTCTCTTCTTATTTCTGTCAGAGCAGGACTTTCCTGAAATAAATCTTTATGAGCAGGTTCACCGGGCCTGATCTGTGATATGCTTAAGGTGAGGACAGAGGAATTTTATAATTTTCTCTCTCCAAAATGACTACCTTTCAGAATTGTTATTGAAAATTATGTTTTAGATGCCAGAAGAGGAATACTAACTCTTTATTTCTCTTGATCTTCCTGCGGCAACAATTTGAAAACTTCCCTAACAAGTCAGTCAGAGGTATCAAATGAATTTCTTCAGAAGATATAAGGGAAATCAGTTCAAGAAAATTCAAGGACATGGAGCGCCTCAGTGGCTCAGTAGGTTAAGCGACCAACTCTTGGTTTTCGGCTCAGATCATGATCTCAGAGTCACGGGTTAGAGCCCCACGTTGGATTCTGTGGTCCGTGCAAAGTCTGCTGGAGATTCTCTCTCTCTGCCCCTCCCCCTGCACTTGCATGTGCACTCTCTCTCTCTAAAATAAATAAATAAAATCTTAAAAAAAAGAAAATTCAAAGACATAATATTTCTATTTCTCTAGTACATTGTTATACAAAAGACTGAAATTTGGCATAATGATTATATAATTAGGGAACAGGACAAATTATGTGGGCTTTCAGAAATATGAAAAACTTCTCAATTAGTGAAGGTTTGAGAAAAATGATTGGATGCTTTGTCTTTCTATAACGCTCTGGAAAAATATATTCAGAGAACATTCTCTGAGAATGCTAAGTAGTGGTGTGCCGTGAATGAGAGTTGGAATTGAAAGGCAAATTTAGAAATAGCCATGCAAAAGTACTAAATGAAATGCATAGGATACTGTGAAAGAAAAGTCAAGGAAGCCAGCTCAGGAGTAAGAGGAACTCAAAGAGATGACAGTGGAGAACAACATGCAACCACTCGCAACAAAACTGTCAAGTAGATGGAGCTTGATCTCTGAGGTCTAACAGAACGCAAATGAAATACAGCTTTGCTAGTTACTGACTATATGACAACCGGAAGTGACCAAAACTTTCCTTCACCAACCACTTAATCATTTAAAAGATGGAGATGATAATACCTAACATAGTGACTTATCCAGACAATAAAAATCAGATAATGACTAAATGAGAGTAAATGATGTATTTAAATTCCTTGAAGTACTGTGGGGCCTATAATAGATGTTCAGGGAACAGTGGCTAAACACACGTCATCACTGCGGCCATCACCAGTATCAAACTCCTCATCGTCACTACCACCGTCATTACAAAAGGCACAGGGTCTATGACACTCCAAGTGCCGGCAAGGAAAAATGGGGATATATATGAGTTCTTTACGGATATGGAACCAGATGTGGTAGGAAATTCAGACTCTATCCAACAGAGCTGAGAAAGGTCATCTCGCTTCCTCTGCTGAGCCACACAACCCAGAAACAAGAGGGGGAGAAGAGGAGGAAGCGGAGAAAAAAGCATGCACTATATTTAGATTGTACACCGATCACGATAAGAGCCGTGAAATCCTCTACACCTCCCCCACTCAGGGTGCTTCCAGATCCGAAGCATGAAGCCCTCTCTGAGCACAAGATGTGTTGTAAGCTGGAGTCTCTGCACCACGGCCTTTCTCCTTCCCTGCTTTTCGTTTCCCTATCTTCCTATCCAAGACAGTTCTAACTGCTGAACTAATTGCCATGCCTGGTGCTGTGCTAGGGACAGGGCTCTTGACATTTACAGGAGCGAGATGGCTTAATGCTTGGGATTGGCATTTCAAGAAAAGGGAAAGATGCCACAGTGAGGCTTTATCTGTGAGAGCCCCCATCAGGCACAGTATCTAGGAGAGGTGTTTGCCTCCTGCTAGTTTTTGTTGTTCCACTACAGTTCTTTAAATCTGTGGAGCTGTCACTTGTTTCTAGCCACAGGGTGGCAGGCTGTGGCACTCGCAAAGAGCATGCTGATGAATTACTGCCCTCTTCCTTGGGCTCTCGTCTCTAGGAGCTCCGCATAGCTATGTGACCAATTAGCTGATGTGTCTGCTGGCTGGTTTGTTGCCTACTTCCCCACCAGGCAGGAGAACTTTATTTGGGAACATTCTATCCTGGCATGAATAAGTTTGCTTACCTCTGCCAGCAGCCCAATATATATGTCTGTTCCCACACTGCATATAGTTCCACAGCTCAGTTGCTATTATTGTGATTGAGAGTTATTTTCAACCTAAACTAATATTACTATGTGCCTACAATCTTCTCAGTATGTTTTTTTTAGGAGAGGGGGACTGAAATATCTCATCTTCATCAATGCAAACTTGTATGTAAAGAGGAGATTCAGGAAGAAGCGATTTGCACATTCAGGGACCTTGGAAAAGAAAGTTTGCACTATTTATACTATAAAAATGCTTTTCTCCCACCACAGAACTCCGGAAGTCCTTTACTCAAATCATTTACTGGGATATAAATATTGTAGCTGAAAGCATTGGCCTTTGGTTTATTCTATCTTCCAATTCTCAAAGCTACCTGTTCGCATAATTAATGCTTCATGCCTCGAATCACATTTATTAGCATATGAAAACACTGGTCAGGCTCAAATCCCCAAAGTCAGTTTAATTTGTTAGTGATCAGTATTTGCTAAGAACTTGCTAGTTTTGTTCCATTCCATTCAGTTCAACAAATAGAATGCGTCATGCCAGCCAGAGGGGAGACAAAGATGCCCTCAAAGACCTGAAGGTCTCCTGAGGAAGACTGGAGCACGAACAGATCATTTCAACCCAGTGCCTAAATGCTCTCTCGCTGACCTTTGCACAGGTTGCTATGGAAACACAGAGAGGGGGGAACCTTTTACCAGCTGGCAGTTTGGAGAAGATCTGGAAGAAATGTCCACCAGAACTAAGATGTGAGAGCTGTGTATGAATTGATCAGGCCAGTGAGAAAGATGGGCTTGTGCATTCCAGCAAAGGAATTTACCCTTCCGTGTGAAGTGTGAGTGAGAAAAATGACAGGAGGTCAGAGTTTTAGGTGACTCATAACACATTGCTATCATCAACCATTTTGTCCTACAGAAATGGCGGTTTCATGTGGTTCCACATAATCAGTGGGGGTCGGTTACAGACAAGTTCGGATTAATTCCAGGTTGAACAATGTGTGCTTTCTCTTACATGATGTAGAAACTAAAGAATAATGTTTACTAGGTGAGTTTCTAACTCAGATCTCTACTTTAGACAGACCATTGTCACAGGTGAAGAGGGTGGCCAAAACCAGTTGGCCTCCCATCTCATTTCCCCCTCTCGTTTTCTCTCATTGGATGATAGCCCACCTGAGAGCTAGTGGAGGTCTGAACGAAGACCCAGGGACTAAAGCAGCTGGAACAGGTAATCACAAGATAAAATCTGTCAGACCGGTCACTGATTTTTCAGTGGAGAAGAAGAGAGAGAAGAAAGTCTCAGGTTTCTGGTTTGTGTCACCAGAGGGAATCTGGAGCCATTAACTCAAATGAAAAAAGAGAAAAGGAGTTGGTTTGGGGTGAAAATAGTTATATTTTGAATGTATTGAATATGAGGTGGCTGTGGAACATTCCGACAGAGAGAGTTATCCAGAAGGAGAGTGAATCTAGGAGTCTAATCCAGGGAGGACTCTGAACTGGAATAGGAAATCTGGGGACCATCCGATGGTCAGGGGGCGGGGGGGGGAACAGGCAGTCCAAAGCTGAGAGTGGTTGACACCACTTAGAAGCACACAATTTTCAAGGGAACTTGACAGAGCTGTTGTTTTCTTTACATGCTTTTCAACTGAAGATGCTTTAAAAATAATCTATTTGTAAATATGAAAAAAAGTTGCTCTGTTTGAAATGGAGGTGAGAGCCACAGCACCCCACTCCCCTGGCTCCTTACTTCTTCTTCCCTTAAGGCAGTCCCAGAATTCTCTGAGGAACACTTGGGAAGTGAGTGATCTGGATCAGGGGTCAGAAAACTAAGACCCACGGGCCACATCAGCCCACCACCTGTTTTTGTAAATAAAGTTTTATTGGAACACAGCTACATGCATTCTTTTTCTTTTGTCTGTCAGGGTTTATGCTACAGCAGCAGAGTGGAGCTGTGCCAGGAACTGTGTGGACCACAGAGCCTAAAATATTTATTATCTGGCCCTTTACAGAAAAAAGTTTGCTCACCCCTGGTCTAGACTAAACCCTTGATTTCACGAATGAGAACGCTGAAGTCTAGAGAATTTAAATAACATCTGAAAAGCTGCTCCGGCTAGAACCCTTCTTGGGATCCAACTCCCACTGTCCTTCTTTTTTGAAAAAAGCCTAATTGGCAATTATTTTGCGGAAGAACGAACTGGATGCATTGCCCACCCACAAGAATTCTCATAAGAACAGCAAACTAAGAAACTCTTTCACTGAACTTCTTTTCACTTTGGAGCAAAATACAATTTTTAGTATTTCTTTGTTGCTATTATCTTAGAAATAAGCTCTCTTTATCTATAATACTAATTATCCTATGACTAATGATTCTTGCCTAATTCAATGAACTCAATTCTTCCTTAATTTAACATTTAATGTGAAAATGCGAAGGGTCCTCTTTACTTTTTTTTTTTTAAGATTTTATTTATTTATTTGTCAGAGAGAGAGCACGCACACACAAGCAGGGGGAGCGGCAGGCAGAGGGAGAAGCGGGCTCAGAGCTGAGCAAGTGGAGCCCCAAGCCCCACTCCACTGGAGGACTCTGGGATCATGACCTGAGCAGAAGGCAGTCACTTAACCCACTGAGCCACCCAGGGCTCCCAGTAGCCTCTTTCCTACGCGAAGTAACCCGGATGGAAATATTAGTTCTCCAACATGAAGTCAGGGTGGGTCACGGAGGTGTCACAGCGGCCACTCCAGGTCACGTGGCACACAACCTCATTACCCACCACGCCCTCCCACGTGTGGCTCCTCCCCCTTTCCTAACTCACTCCTTTCCCGCGCAGCTCCTATCTGCAGACACCAGGTAGGAACTAGGGCCAGAAACGAGCTAGCGCAGGTGGGGAGGTGGCCGAGAGGAGCAACGGGCTGGGAGGGAAGCGCAGAGACCCCGCCGTTCCAGCAGAAACGCAAGGCCGGAGGCACACATTGCGGAGTTCTAAATGTAGTTCAGACAGCACCAACTGCGAAGGGAAAAATTTCCCACGGCTCACCAGCAGGATTTTCATGCAGTCAGAGGTCTGGCGATGGAAAGACGTGAATTTGGTCTTGGTTCATGTGCTGATGACAAGGCAATATTGAACAGCCTCCATTTTCTGCAACCTGAATCCTGTTTTCTAGAGCAATAAAGTGAATACAGAGACATGAATAACAAACACTTACTTGTCATGTTTCTTTTAAGAATGGCAAGGGAGAAGTGATTAGGCACTAATGAAAAGTAAGAGGTTATGTTTATAGATACATAGGAGCTATGGTGTTTAAGAATATCAGAATAAAATTCCCATTGTGTTAAGATTTCTGAATGAGAAGTATGAAGGAGGAGCAGAGAATAAAGAAGGTTTTTATAAGAAAATGAGACAGTTAACTCTTTTTCTTATAAGCTTACCAACCCCCTTAACATACTTCTTCCACTGGTTTTGTAAATCATCAGTTCCATTTCATATGGTTAGCCACGTTATTTCAAATATAATGAGAAAAGCATATGTAGGGCTAAATTCCTATCTCAAGGGTGGGTATTTTGTATTATGCATTTATTTATCAAATATTTATATAGCTGCTTACTATTGCCAAGAACTATTGTAAGAGCTTCATAAATATTAACTCTTTCTTGAATAGTTACAGAGTGCATCAGGGAAAGAACCGAACACTAAGTTAGAAAAATTGGTACAGAAAAAAAAAGAAAAGAAAAGAAAACATTATTAGAAGCAAGATTCGGAGGAAAAATGCAAACACTATGTTGACAACTGGTATTTTATTGTACTCTATCTTGCTTCTACAGAACATCTCCTGTCCTGAGCATTTTGTTGCTTCACTTAGAGTATTTCTGTGAGAAAAAGAATCGCATGCCTAATGGCTCAGCTGTCAGGGAGCTTCTCCTCCCCCAAGGCGCACTCACGTCAATGATCAATTTTCCTCACTGATGGGATTTAAAAGACAAAAATTGCTTACATTTATATAATGCTTTTGATGTTACTCTAGGTACGCCATTTTACAGATTTGTATTTAAATATGTAAATTGTAATACCAAAAAATTTATTTAACTACAGTATCTGTACACTTCCAGTTACCAAGAACTTTCCATAAGTATCTGACAGCCATTTTCTATAACTGCAGTATCCTCAAGTTTCCACTATTTTCCTTTCAACTCAGAATCTTCTCTTTCAACAATGTGTCCCATCCTTCTAGTTGCCTCTTCTGGATCTTTTTGTGTCTCTGACTTACATATTTCCTCTGGATCAGTAACCTCATCCACACAAATGTGGTTTTGTGTGCTTCCTTTCCTCCTTCAATTAGCCAATTTTTATTCAAAGAATTCAGAGACCCCATGTAATTGTCTTTCCTCCAGCCCCCTCCTCCTTTGGTCAGGAGATTGCTATTGGCCCTGAGTGCTTCACTGCCTACGGCCAGCAGGGGGCTATGTGAGTTTGCCATGTGTCAAAGCTTCTGAGCCCATCTGTTCCCTGAGCTCATGCTTCATCCTCAGGTCCACTCCTTTCTAAAGATCTTCTTTATTTCTTTCTATTATATGAAACAGATGTGTCAATTTCCTTTCATCCATTCCTCTGACAAATACCGTATGTGTTGAACTTCTAGCATGTGCCAGGCACAGGTGTATTACCTCTACACATCCAATGGAACAAAACAGACATCATCCCAGTTCTTACAAAGCAAGAGGGAAGTAAACAAATATTATTTTGATTGTGCTAAGTGCCAGGAAGGAAATAAACAAGGATCACCGAGGAGAAGAAGAGAGCTAGGACCTGTTTTGAGTGGTCAAGAAAGGCTTCTTTAGTGAAGTATCACTGAAGACTTTTTTACGATACATTTCCCTGATTTTCTCTTTGAAACATTTACTCTTGTCCTTCAGCCAAGAGATTAACACACACTTCCTGCACCTTTTTTGAGAACTGGGAAAACTTGCTTTCTTTGTTGTCATCTCTTGCCTTAGAAATAAAAGAGCTCTATCCCATGGTGGCCTGTATGTGAGGACATATACTCTACTATTCCCTACAACAGGGTCAAAATAAGATTCCCTCCCTAGTTTGGCCCAGCCACACTTGGCCATTGGGAGAGAGACTTGACACCAGGGACTACAGGACTAATTTTATCCTGTTTTCTGAGGACTTTCTGATCCAGTCTCTTCCCTCCCCAAGATTTTTTTTTCCACATTTTAATTTTTATTTCTGTATTTCTTCTGTTGCCTTCATCCCCTCTGAATGACAAATCAGGATTCTCTAAACCATCCTCCACTCTTACATCTTTAACAGATTGAAGCATCTTTATTTCCTGAACTCCTAGTTTTGAGGAGGCAGTAGAGCACAATGGGTAAATACACAGCAATGCAGGAGACGGGCTGCACTTGAACACCCACCTTACCACTTCCTAGTAGTGAGACCTTGAGCAAGAGATGGAACTTCTAGATTTTACTTTCCTCACGTGTAGGGTGAGGACAATACATCTATATTAACTTTTTATTTCCAGTAATGAATTACCACAAACTTAGTGGCTTAAAACAACACACACTATTATCCACAGTTTCTATGGGTCAGGAGTCTAGGCACAGCTTAGCCAGGTCCTTTGCTCAGGGTTTCACCGGGTTGCAGTCAAGACATCAGTTAGGCTGTGTTTTCATCTGGCGGCTTGACTGGAGAAGAATCTGCTTCCAAACTCCCTTAGTTTGTTGGAAGATTTAATTTCTTGCAGCAGCAGGACTGAGGACCCCAACTTCTTACTGGCTGTTGGCTGGGGACTACCCTTAGGTGTAAGAGGTCATCTGAATTTCCTTGACATACAGCTTCTCCAACATGGCCACTTATTTCTTTGAGCCATAAAGGAGACTTTCTAGCTCAGTCTGCCAGATGGGAGTCTTACATAATGTCACATAATCATGTGGCTTATGCCACGTAGTGTAACCTAATCGGGATTGATGAGTGCCATACCATCGCTTGTGCCGTCTTCTATTGTTAGAACTCTGTCTACCACAATGTCCTTCATAGGGCTGCTTAAATAGGTATATTATATTAAATTGCCCATGTAAAGCACTTAACACAGTACCTGGCAGGTCCTAAACACTCATCATTTAGCTATTGTTTTGCTGCTTCTTTGTTGTTCTTTTTAAAATCTACTGCCAGAAGGATGTCAACTTTTTAAGTTATAACTGAGCACTGGCCATGTCTTCTAATCACCATTTTACTGTCACAATCTTGTTTTTTAAATATCTTTCCTGAGGCCCTGATCTCTCCTGTCTTTGCTGGTCACTGGATTCGCTTCCCCACCAGCTGAGAATGAGGATGTATGAAGGTCATATTATCAGCATCTTCTCCAGAACGTTATGCCGTGGATGATCTTAAGGTCAGAATTACATTTGTCTGAGCAACTCTTCTGTACTTCTGAACCCAACAAATACTTTCCCACAGCCCTCTTTGGCACGTGTATTATTTCTCTGCTGATTTCTTGTACCCCCACATCATCAGTGATGTGCTCTGTGCTGTTCTTGGAAGCTTTGCAGCATGTTTACTTCAAAACATCTCAGAACAGTGTTTAAAATATTAGTAGCTTCCAATGTCTAATTTCCTTATGCTTAAGTGAAATCGATGGCCCTGTCCTTGTATCATTGAACATGTCTGTACCCGAGGTTCTTGCCATCTCATGGCATATCCTATGCCTTGTGTAAAAGGGACCTAAAAAGTTCATTGCCCAAAAGACAAATAAAATCTAAGGCTGAAAGAGATGCTGTACTTACTGTTTGAATCTGTCAGAAGCTGGCTTTAAAAATGGTACAGTACCAAAAAAGAGGGTCCAGACTCGTGGAGAGATTAAAAAAAGAGAGAGAGAGAGATCCTAAGGAGGGACCATAATATCTACATAGGAGCCAGACAGAGATCAGAGATGGAAACCTACAGTCTGGTGCTCATGTTAAAGTCAAGTGGACTGAGAGACCCGAAAGGGGATTGAAGCAAAACAAGGAAGCACCCCACCGTGTTTAAGCATCAGTGCACACAGACCCAGGGGTAGAAATGGTGGCTGGTCAGGCAGATGGGCCGGGAGGACCGTGAACTGGAGGGAGAAAGTGTCATACCATACGAGATGTTTTTCATCTTTAGACTTAGCTGTATCCTGTCACTTTTAAAGGGACTCTGTTTTGCCAGTCGGCACGTAGGCATGACTCATCCAATTTATTAGCAATTGGTTCTGGCAAGTGTGGGTCTGAAGTGTAGGGTTACCCCAGTGGGCCCTGTTGCCCGGCCTGTGGGTACCTTTTACAGTGTTTTCCTATGTGGACCGTGGCTGACTCAGGCCATCTTCATAATGTCAACCATTATGACACTAGCTGCTTCATTTGTGACTGGTAATTAAACTCCAACCTGCATTATTTCCCTTCTCTCTTCACTTTTCCTGTTTCCAAAGTAGTCCCTTAACTCCGCTTTCAAGAAATCTAGCTATGCGAAACACTATGTACACACAAAAACATGAATGAACATGTTAACACATACGAGTGGTTGTCCCTGGAGGGTACCAGTAGTGGTTTTCTGCAGCTGTTGTAACAAATTACCACACACACAGTGACTTAAAGCAACACCAATCCATCATCTCACAGTTCTGTAGCTCAGAAGTCCAAAATGAGTCTCACTGGGCTAAAATCAAGATGTCAGAAGGGCTCTGTTCCTTCTGGAGGCTTCAGAGGAGGCTCTATCCTCCTATCTTGTCCTTCCCAGCTTCCAGAGACTGCCTGTGGCCCTTGGCTTCCAGCCCCTTCCTCCGTCTTCATGTGAGGCCAGGTTTTTCTCCTGCTGCCATCTCTGGTTTTGTCTTTGGACTTCCTCTTCTACTTTTGAGGACCTTTGTGATCACCTGGGGCCTACCAGAATAGAAGACAAGAATTTTCCTACCTCGGGGCGCCTGGGTGGCTCAGTCATTAAGCGTCTGCCTTCAGCTCAGGTCATGATCCCAGGGTCCTGGGATTGAGCCCCGCATCAGGCTCCCTGCTCAGCAGGAAGCCGCCTCTCCCTCTCCCACTCCCCCTGCTTGTGTTCCTTCTCTGGTGGTCTCTCTCTCTGCTAAATAAATAAATAAAATCCTAAAAAAAAATAAAGGAATTTTCCTACCTCAAGGCCAGTTGATTAGCAAACTTAATTCCATCTGTACCTTTGATTCTCCTTTGCCGTGTCCTGGGTTCTGGGACTGGGATGCAGACCTCTGTGAGGGCCATTATTCTGCCTACCACTGTGGGATTATGGGTGATTATGTTGTTATTATTGTTTATTTCACTTTATGTATATTTAAAATTTTCTATATAATAAACATGGATTACTTATAAACATTTTATTTTATTTTTTATTTTATTTTTTTAAAGATTTTATTTATTTATTCGACAGAGATAGAGACAGCCAGCGAGAGAGGGAACACAAGCAGGGGGAGTGGGAGAGGAAGAAGCAGGCTCATAGCGGAAGAGCCTGATGTGGGGCTCGATCTCGTAACACCGGGATCACGCCCTGAGCCAAAGGCAGACGCTTAACCACTGTGCCACCCAGGCGCCCCTATAAACATTTTAAAAAATCAATTCACAAAATGATATAACTTTCTTATCCAAAATTTCCCCATCAGTGTCCCTCCCCTAATATCACCATCACTACTACCACTATTTATTTAAGATAAATAAATACGTCTCTGAAATTTTCCATAGAAGACTGCTTTTTCTTATTTGCTTCTTTTAATAGCTCTATGATGTTTCCATCTTTGGATGCTTTGACTTACTATTTAAATTTTACTTTTTTTTTTTTTACTTCTGTAGTTGGGAGTGGGGAAAATATTTGTCTTTAGAACTTTTTTTTTTTAGAATTTTGACATATTTATAACATAGACTCCCAGTCTCTGATATTTAGGAGAAAGAATCAGAATTTTCTCCATTGATCTTGCCCTTTATAATAATAAGAGCTTACACTTATGTGGTACTTATGATGTTCCAGGAACTGTTCTGAACACTTTACATCTATTAAGCTAACTTATTTACTATACCCAACCATTTAATGAGATACCTGGTATCCTTTTAACCATTTTAAAGACAGAAATAAGGCAGAGAGGAAGGAAGAAACTGAGACCCATTAGCATTAAATAACTTGCCTAAGGCCACACAGCTATTAGGAGATGGAGCTGAAATTCAAACTCCAGAATCCAGAATTCATCCTCTGGTATATTGTTATATTGTCACTCGTGTTTTTCTATCTTCTTACTCCAACGTTTTTTCTTAATTTACCGTAATTTTTTTCATCTCTTATTCCTTTTGCCCAGATCACCGTTTTTTTAAGAATCTATTTTCTTCTACTAGCATAGCAGGACTAGAAAAGGAAGTATAGCATCTCACATAATCTCTATTCTTCTAGGCACGTAACTGCCAGGAATTCTACTCGAGATTACTCTTTTTTGGGACTTTACTGACTGTTCACCGCTGTGTTCTTCAATCCTCTCTTCATGCAAGTTTATTCTAAGTATTTGGTTTCTTTTCACTTTTTTATTATTTCTGATCATGTGTGAATGCTTCCTTGCAACATAGTTAAATCCTGCTCTATCATAATCGAGACAAAATATTATACTCTAAAATCAAATTCTCTATTACATCTATTTTAGAAAAGAAGAAGGGAAACGAATATATATTGATTGGCTCTTAAGCCAGGAAAGAGGAGATGCTTTTTCAAATGTTTATTTAACCTTCACAATAGAGCTGTGAGGCATGCAGTACCAACCCTATTTTACAACTGATAAATGAAACGTTAGAGAATAATTATATCTACAATTTACTGATGGCTTGCTTTGATCCACCATCTGTTTTCATGCATTATCTTATTCAATCCTCAGAACTATATGAGGTGGTATTTCTTATCCCCATCTATAGATGAGGAAATTGAGGCTTACGGGGGTTAAATAAATTCCCCCCCAAAAAATCTAGTAAACATGATTTATCTGACTTTAAGGGCTACTGTCTTTTCTCATTAGCAAACACGGAAGTTGGCTCCAGCTTCTGTTGAAGAATCTGTTATTCTTACGTTTTTCAATCTTACTCTTCAGAAATTTCTATAAATTGAGGCAAATTCAAATGCCTACAGAACCCAAACAGGTAATGAGAGGGAGGAAGACAAACCATGTGTCAGGAATGCAATGATGTGAGCTAAATGGAAGTGGCAACTGATCCTAGACTCTAGTATCCCAGGGGCAGGCACATGGATAGAACTGATTGTGAGGCTGCGTCCATGCACAAAATAAAGGCTGGGAAGCCCCACATCCAAGAGTGACTGAAACCAGTCAGCTGGGGGCTCAGGGATTTGGAGCCCTAGTGTAATATTTTCATGTGGGAATGCCATCCCATGTTCCAGACCTTCAGATTTTTCAAGACAAGACAGAAAGTTATACTTTTAAATTGTAGTTCCTAATTTTTCAATGATGGCAATTAATTTGGCTCTTTGTTCTTGGACCTCCATTTCTTGGGCCTCTGTTCTGAGTAGTTGCTTGTGCCTTCTTGTCCACTTTACTTTCCTTCCTTTTCCATAATGTCATGGAATTTCTTTTCCTTTTAGCCTATGTCACTTTTTAAAGAAGTATTTCATTTCTAACTTTTTTTATTGAAATGTAGTTGACATACAATCTTATATTAGTTTCAGGCATACACCATAGTGATTTGACATTTATATACATTATGTAATGATCACCATAAGTCTGGTTACCATCTGTCACTGTACTAAGTTATTACAATTTTATTGACTATGTTCCTTATGCTGTGCTATATCCTCATGACTTCTGTCATCACTGGAAGTTTGTACCTCTTAATCCCCTTTATCTGTTTTGCCCAACCCTGTACCCCCGTCCTCCAGCAACCACCTGTTTGTTCTCTGTATTTATGAGTCTGTTTCTGGTTTGTTTTGTTTGTTCATTTGCTGTGGGGTTTTTTTTGGTTTGTTTTTTTTTTTGGCTCCACGTATAAGTGAAATCATATTGTATTTGACTCTTTCTTGTTAATTTCACTTAACAATAACCTTTAAGTCCATCCATGTTGTCACAAATGGCAAGGTTTTTTTTTTTTGGTTGAGTACTTCTCCACTGTGTGTGTATGTACATATACACATAACAACCTCTTTATTCATTCATCTATCAATGGAAACTTAGGTTGTTTCCATTTCTTGGTAAACATAGGGGTGCCCCTAAACATAGGGGTGCCAAAAACATGAATGAATGTTTTTATTTTCTTCAGATAAATACTCGTCATTGGAATTGAGGATCATATGATGTTTCTATTTTTAATTTTTTTGAAGAAACTCTCTAGTATTTTTCACAGTGGCTGCACCAACTTACACTCCCACCAACATGGCACAAGAGTTTCCTTTCTTCCACATCCTCACCAACACTTTTTATGTCTTGTCTTTTTGATACTAGCCATTCTGACTGGGGTGAAGCGATAGCTCATTGTGGGTTTGATTTGCATTCCCTTGATGATTCCTTTTTTTTTTTATAATAATATATATTTTTATATTATGTTAGTCACCATACAGTACATCCCTGGTTTCTGATGTAAAGTTCGATGCTTCATTAGTTGCACATAACACCCAGTGCACCATGAGATACGTGCCCTCCTTACTACCCATCACCAGCCTATCCCATTCCCCCACTCCCTCCCCTCTGAAGCCCGCAGTTTGTTTCCCAGAGGCCACAGTCTCTCACGCTTCCCTTGATGATTCCTGATGTAGATTATCTTTCCATGCCTGTCAGCCATCCATGTGTCTTCTTCGGAAAAATGTCTTTTCAGGTCCTCTCCCCATTTTGTAATTGGATGTTTGCTTTTTGGTGTTGAGTTGTATGCATTTTTTATATATTTTGGATATTAATCCCTTATCAGATATATTATTTGAAAATTTCTTCCATTCAGTAGGTTGCCTTCTAGTTTTATTGATGGTTTCCTTTGCTGTGCAGGTTTTTAGCTCGATGTAGTCCCAATTGTTTACTCTTACTTTCGTTGCCCTTGCCTGAGAAGACAGATCCCAAAATATATTACTAAGTGCCCAAGAGTTCATTGTCAGTTTTCTCTGGAGTTTAATAGTTTCGGGTCTTACATGTCAGTTTTTAATCCATTTTGAGTTGGTTTTTGTGTATGGTATAAGAAATGGTTTAGTTTCATTCTTTGGCATGTAGCTGTCCAGGTTTCCCAGCACCATTACTGAAGAGACTGTCTTTTCCCCATTGTATATTCTTGCCCTTTTTGTTGTAGATTAATTGACCATATACGCATGGGTTTATTTCTGGGCTCTCTATCCCATTCCATTGGTCTATGTGACTGTTTTTGTGCCAGTACATAGTGTTTTATAGTAGATCTTGAAATCTGTGAGTATGATACCTCCAGTTTTAGTCTTCTTTTTCAAGATGGCTTTGGCTGTTCAAGGTCTTTTGTGGTTCTATAAAAATTTTAAGATAATTTGTTCTAGTATTATTTTTCAAAAATGCCATTGAGTTGCTCTGAACCTGTAGATTGCTTTTGGCAGTGTGGACATTTTAACAATATTAAATCTTCTAATCCGTAAGCATGGCATATCTTGCCATTTATGTGTGTCTTCTTCAATTTCTTTAATTTTCAGAGTACAGGCTTTCATCTCATTGATTAGATTGATTCATAGGTATTTTATTCTTTTTGATAAAATTCCAAATGAGATTATTTTTTCTTAATTTCTTTTTCTGATAGTTTGTTATTAGTGTACAGAAACCCAACAGATTTCTGTATATTAATTTTGTATCCTATAACTTTATTGAATTTATTTATTAGTTCTAATAATTTTTTGGTAGACATTTTAGGATTTTCTCTATATAGTTTCATGTCATCTGCAAATACTGACGATTTTAATTCTTTCTTACCAATTTAGATGCCTTTTATTTCTTTTTCTTGTCTGATTGGCGTGGCTAGAACTTCTACTACTATGGTAAATAAAAGTGGTGAAAGTGGACATACTTGTCTTGTTCCTGATTTTAGAGGAAAAGCTTTCAGCTTTTCACCATTGAGTATAACGTTAGCTGTGAGTTTGTCACATATGGCCTTTATTATGTTGACGTGTGTTTCTTCTATACCAACTTTGTCAAGAGCTTTTATCACAAATGGATGCTGAATTTTGTCAGGTGCTTTTTCTGCATCTCTTGAAATGAACACATAATCATTTCTATTTTTTTAATACTACCTTTATTAGCAGGTAATATGACCTTTCCTATACAAGGGAGAAGACAGCCATCTACAAGCCAAGAGAGGCTTCAAACAAATTCTTTCCTCGTGGCCCTCAGAAGAAACCAAACCTGCTGTCATCTTAATTTCAGACTTCTAGCCTCCAGAACTGTGAGAAAATCAGTTTCTGTTATGTAGGCTCCTCGGTGTGTGGTCCTTTGTTATGGCAGCTCAAGCAGACTAGTCTATCCTCCTTCATTCTATGTTCAACACAGCAGCCAGAGCGATCCTGTTAAAACCTACGTCATATCACACCTCTTCTCTGTGAAAAAACCCCAAAGCCAAAGTCCTTCCACCACCCTGCAGTGATCTCTTCTCCCCTGCTGCCTTCCCAACACCCTCTCCCACAAAGCCCCCCTCGCTCCTTCTGCTCTGGCCGCTGCAGCCTGTTTGCTGTCCTCAAAAACCAGGCACTGGTTCCACCTCAGGGTCTTTTCACTGCTGGCCTTCCTCCAAACATTCTTCCCAGGATTCTTCCCGGTACTGGCTCTCTCTCCTCACTTCCTTCAGGCTTTTCCTCAGGTAGAATATCTTCAGCAGGCCTTTCCTGACTATTTAATCTAAAATCGCACTCCCCCCTACACACACACTCCACTATCCCCTTGTCTGAAATCCTATTCTCCTTAGTCCCTATTGCTATCTAACATAGGGTATATTTTATTTATCTTTTAATATTGTCTACCACCCTACTCAAACGCAAATTCCAGGGGGAGCGAGAATTTTTTGACTTTTTACTCACTCCTTTTATCTACTGTGCTTGACACATAATTGATGGTCAATAAATAGTTCCTGAATAAATAAAGGAATTAGTGAATGAAGAAATTCTTTATATCAGTTAGAAGGCTTCCTTCTTCCAAAACGAAAAGCCTTGGTGATATTATGAACCTCATCCTTCCCTTTTACAACACACTGTAATGCAAAACTTTGATGGCTTTACTGGTGCTATTAACTTATCACACCACATTTAACCATGGCATAATATCGTTTAAAACCCCTAATCAGTTTTGAAAGAGAATAAGAAGGCTTTTTCTTCATAACTGCCATTGACTCTTTTCATCATCTTTTTTCCCTGATAAAGTAAATCTAATAAATCTAAAATAAATCTAATTTCTTTGCTCTTCCAAAGTTTGTCTCCCACCTATTCACAAGGTTTCTTCTCTATTATTCCATACATCTATTCTTACTTCATAGAATTTGAAATGCTACAATCATATCCCTTCATTTTCTGTCTGTAGAATTAATAATCAAAATTCTCAGTGCCTTTTTGCAGCAAATGTACAATGTCTGCTTTCCTAGTAAAGCTATGGATTTCTGCTTTCTACATGAAAAAGAGATTCTGAGCAATATGAAAACCATTAGAGCTTTAATAGCATGCTAAAGATAAACAGCAATAGATTTCTTAATTTTCAAAGATTGAACCACATTTTAAATCTGATAAAAGAGAGAGTTAGAAACCCTGTGTTTTTCAAAATACGGCCTGGAAAAGTCCTGGAGTGTTTTTCAGCATCTGATGGGGCAAACTGTAGCTTCCAACCCCTTCTGTCCCCAGGAAGCCCCTGAGCTAATTTTGTCCTTCTTTTGAACAGGATTGCTGCTTTCCTGTCCTCCATGTGACTCAGGAGATTAGAGACACGTGCCTTCCTTAAAGTCCTTTCCATCAAGATTCTATGAATGTTGCTCCTGCTGGTTAAGGAACTGACCACAAAATTCTTAAGCCGCCATTGGTGTAAGATTCCTTGTTGGAATATTTTTGGAGTTTAAGGAGATACATTTTCAACCAGCAATTCAGTCTGCTTTTTAGTTTCTAAAGGATTTCTAGGAATCAAGGTTATCAAGAGACTGCCCTCACAGTGGAAGATTCAATTACATTATATTCTTCGACTCGATTTCAATAGCTTCCAAAAAGTATTTGCCAAGTGAGGCCGTGGTGGGAGGCAAAAGAGATGCATAATGTCAGCCCTAAAAATGCTTGCCTTCTGGTAGAGAAGATCAAATTAACATCTTTAAAACAGTGAGAAGCCAAAAAATGCAAATTGGGTGATACTGATCCGAAGTGCAGGAGAGGTTCAGAGAAAGGAGAGCAGAGTGGTCTGCAGGAATCGGGAAAAGCCTCAGGAAAGAGGCAGTGTGTCAGTCTGAAATTTAGGGGAGAATAGGATTAGGGTTGACAGAGGAGAAAGGGGGACACTGTAGTCAAGAGAAATAGCATAAGCTGAAGCACAGACATCTTTTCCTGAGGAATTCTAAGTAGAAGATAAAAATCTTCAGCCTCCGGTCTTTTCCTCCCTTCCTCCAAAATGCATGATTGCCTGGCCCTCATGGGGTTTTGAAAGCACCCCGAGACCAAAGCCGACGTGCATCAGGTGAGAAAGCATGTGGAAGTCCATTCCTGGAATAAGAAGTGAGTAGTCTCTTGGTTTCTCCACTACATTTTGAAGAATATAAATGAGCAAATGTCAGATTCAAGTAGATCCCTCAAGAAGGATCATTTTAGTCGACTCTTGGGGACTGGAAGCCTGTCTGGGCACGTCCAGGCACACGGATATCAGTTACCTTTGGTTAACCGAGCAGGAGCAGGTAAGCCAGGCTGCTCTGAAATGACGCTGTGCTCCTCCAAGCCCCGGGGCTTAGTGAGCGTGGCCGGCCCCAGATCACCTTCTTCTACAGACTGCTTTTGAGGACACCTGTACTTAATTAACTGTCACAGTCAATGGCTACATCTGAAGCTGCCATTTTGTCCTGAAGGGGTCATGAAGTTATAATAGCATAACACTGTTGAGCTTAGAACCTGGAGAGAGTGACTCCGGGCTGTTGGCCCCAGGCTCAGCGACTGCTGGAATGTTCCTGAGTCTCTCTGAGCTCCTATTTAACTCTAAGTAAGTTAGGCAAAGGTGCAACTTATTATTCTTTCTTATTTCTGTACTATTACCTTCTCTATTTGCCAGAACACGTTTACTGAGCACTTACTCTGTGCAAGGCTGTCTGCCAAATGTTTGTGCGAAAAACGGAAACACAGAGATGAATGAGGCAATTTATGTCCTCCGTGTGAAATCTCCTTTGGTAGCTCAGTGGGGTAGAGTAAGGCTGAAGTCATAAGAGGGGTACAGAATATGCCAAGGGGAGGCAGGGCAGGGAACGATTAATTTGGAGGGAAAGTTTCTGCGATGACTCCTCAGAGGTATTTTTTGACTTGTGTTTTGCAGAATAGACAATACATACCCTAAATTGGGAAACGAAACATTGCATGACAGTGGGAGTGTAAACAAAGACACAAAATAGGAAAATGCATGGTGTATTTGGAAAATGATTACGAGCCCAGTGCGGTTGGAGGGCATATAATGAAAAGTATGTTTTGTTTTGTTTTTACTTTTGTTTTATTTATTTATTTATTTATTTATTTATTTATTTATTTAGAGAGTGTGCATGGGGTGGCAAGAGGGAGAATCTTAAGCAGGCTCCGTGCCCAGCATGGAGTCTGATGCAGGGCTCGATCTCATGACCCTGAAATCATGACCTGAGACAAAATCAAGAGCAGACTCTCAACTGACTAAGCCACCCAGATACCCTAAAAAATATGTTTTAAAAAGTAGGTTGAAGCCAGATGATAGAGAAGTTGAGTGCCAGGCTAAGAAGATATATATTTTTTTCTATATACAAATAATAAAGAGTTACTGAAAGTTTTGAGCAGAAGGATATAGCATGACCAGATGTAAGTATTAGTATGTGAAGGGTGGCAGAACACACCACTCCAAAATATACCATTTGGGCATAAGGATTATTTTGAGTGGAAGGCAATTGAAAAGAAGCAGATATAAGAATAGCTCCCTACCTCCCCCTGTTTCCTAAAAGCGGGACTTAAATCTGTAAAGTTGTCCCCCTTCCTTCTCTACCAGAAAGGACAGAAGTTAATCCCTGGAGACAGACTCTAGCCTTTACCCTTCTAGAGAAATCTACATAAGAGGAATCTACATAACAAACCTTGCTGAAACTAGCCCTTAGGTACCATTATTTTCCCCATATATTTACCTTCCCACAATTTGCCACTCCTAGAGGCTCAAAGCCCTTTTCCTCTGTCTTGTCACTTCTCTGAAAAATTGTTCTTTGTTGAGCTTTATAAGCCCAAGTTCTAACCACCCTTTTGAGTTACTCACCACTGGATGCTCCCATGTGTGTGCACAACACATTGGTTAATAAAATTCTGTTTGTTTTTCTCCTATTGATCTGTCTTTGTTAGTCCAATTTAGGGGACCCCAACCAAAAAAGCTAAGATATGTAGAAAGAAAACAATTTTTCTCTCCCCTACCTGTGCTACCAGGAACATGATGGGTGGATTCAAGATAAAAAAGACCAGTGAGGACCAGCAGTCTCCATATTTCTAGAATGAGATGACAGAGGCCTGACCTGGCCCAGAGACAGTGAGAATGGCCATAAGAGGCAGATTCGGTATGCAAGCCGAGGTAAGGGGAAGAATATAAGTCGGCTGCAAAATCAGCTTCAGCTGGTGTTCGCATGTCATCTTCTACCACATCTTCTATGAACGTCCATCTCATGGACTAGGACTTTGACCTATTTCTATTCACAAAGAAACTTAAACTTACAGACCTTCTAGATCTTCCCAGACCACAATTAGCTATGACTGGACTAAGACTGGCAGAGGATGTGACTTCAAATCCAGTAGCTGGGATGATAGAGATACTTTGAAATGAGAAAGAGGAAACAAGAACCAGTTTGTGAAGAAAGAGATGAAGTTCAGCTGCCTGTGGCTATGCGTGTAGAGATGGCCCCACAGTAATTAAGAATGCTCACTTGGTGTTCTCTCATAGCATTTGACAGAGGGGCTGACTGCTGTTTCAGATATTTGTGAACATTTAGGGTAATCTTTTGTTTGTTTTTGTTCATTTGTTTCTTTGGAAACTAACGATTGGGGAAACATAAGTTTCAGTTCTAGTGAATCTTCCCCATTGAAGACAAGATAGAAAATACTCTCAAAGACCGAATCTCTTCTAGAAAACTTCATCAGCATCAAGATAAACATTACAGGAAATCTTGTAATAGAGCTACGAAGGTCACAATCTTGCCTTTTAAGGGGGAGACCAGGCCTTTGACCCGACAGCACAGGATGAAGATCATTTATTTCACTTCCATCTATTAAGGCCCATATTTACATAAACAATTGCTTTTGGCCTGTTACAACAGTTTATGCTTTCCTGATTCCAACCACAGAACATCCTCCTTTCCAAAGATTCTGACGAGGGGGGACTTCACTTGTGATCTTGGATACTCCAAAGAGGCAGCACCCCAAGAGCACGCCTCTGCCCTGGGCAACCTTCCTGCCTTGCCTCGGGAACAGAAGAGACAGTGAGCACTTTGTCCAGAAAGCTTATTCAGGAGTAACTGGAAGTGAAACAATGGGAGACAATTCTATTTTTTATCCGAAAATAGAAATTGAGACCTGTGCTATACCATCACCTTAAAGTTTGTGAAAGAGGAAAACATCATCTGGAAGGAAAAAGATGTGTAGGAAATTCACCATGACTCTCTTTGATTTGGAGGCGGTTTCCACAAAGCTGATATGTTTGCGTGTGTGTGTGGCTGCTTTTCTCACAAAAGAAATGAACAAATATGTAAGAAAGAAGACGTTTTAACAAGACTGAGTTTTACCCCTGTGTTTGGTCCTCAAACCAAATATTTTCAAGATAAAAATTTCCCAAGCTAGGGGAAACAAACAATCGCATTCTTTGTAAAAATGCCTTTTTGCCACTAACGAGAGTGATGTTAGGTGATTACAGCCGGCCATGATGCAAATTCTCATGATGCAGGCTCAGTATGGCACTAGGAATAGCAAGTCCAGACTCCTTCTCAGAGCCTTGGACACCATCTCGAGTTAGGCCTTCTCTGCTGCAGGCTCCTTCTGGCTTGTTCCCAGCCCATGGCTTCTCGTGCTAAACCTTGTCTACATCTGACAGCTCCACCAGGCCCTAGGCTCAGTGGAAAAACACCGTCTGCACATGTTATTTCTCATCCTCCGCGGCTGGAAGACACTGATGACATGTAATTCTCCAGACCTCTATCGTCGTTTCCAGGAATGAACGATTTTTCATGGCAGGTGTCCACGAATCACTCCATTCTATAGATGGTCAGGTCATTCTATAGCTGAGTCTCCAGGATTGAATGACTTGCTCTCTGAAAACTCTTACAGAACAATGATGGAGTCAGGTTTGTAAGGCAGGGAGGGCCTCCAAAGAAATGGGTCACCCCACATGCAAACTCAGGAAATGAACATGTGGCCTTGGGCTCAGTTACAGGGGAGAACTCTTAGGAGGGTAAGTATAGTCACCCCAACTGTAAGACAGCCAGTGCTCAGGGTACCAGCTCCGGGGGCTGACATGAGACCACTCTAGGAGCCCTAATTGCCTCAGGTGGATGAAATAGTTCTTTTAAGTCTCTCCTAAAAATGAATCTTCCATGAATCTAACTCCAAGTATTGACTGTATTATCATTTTTTAAAGATTTTATGTATTTATTTGAGAGAGAGAGAGAAAGCCAGAGTCAGAGCATGAGCAGAGGGGGAGGGGCAGAGGGAGAAGCAGATTCCCTGCTGAGCAGGGGGGACCCCCCCCAATGCAGGGCCCCATGACTTGGGGTCACGACCTGAGCCAACGGCAGATGCTTAACCAACTGAGCCACCCAGACACCCATATTGTTTTTAAATTAAGGATGAAGAGGTGGTGGTAAGGAGAATGAAGATGTGTTCATTTTTGAGAAATCAGAGGTACTGTCCATGAGTTGCTCAGGAGCGATTTTTGAAAGTTGATTTTCTTCTTTAAAAAATTTTTTTTCTGGGGCGCCTGGGTGGCACAGCGGTTAAGCGTCTGCCTTCGGCTCAGGGCGTGATCCCGGCGTTATGGGATCGAGCCCCACATCAGGCTCCTCCGCTATAAGCCTGCTTCTTCCTCTCCCACTCCCCCTGCTTGTGTTCCGTCTCTCGCTGGCTGTCTCTATCTCTGTCGAATAAATAAATAAAATCTTTAAAAAAAATTTTTTTTTCCTTACAGACACCGATTTAATTTCTCCTTTAGAGTATTCTTTTTGTTTTGAGAAAGCCTAAGCAGCATATCTGTCAAAGTGTGGACTCCTCGCTGCCCAGGTGCGGGGGTAAGTCTCCTGCTCTGTCTGCCTCACCTTCAGAGCTGTCGGAATGCCGCCCTGAGGTGTGAGCCCCGCAGCGAGTGAGATGAACCCAACACAGGGGCCAGCAAGGTCCTTCTCCACCCTCCAGGGAGCCCCAGCCTCCGTGGGTGCAGGGTGGGTGGTAGAACAGAGCGGGTATGAGCAAGCGTTTTGGAGTCAGACCTAGAAGTTGAGCCAAGGTTTCACTTCTTACTGCCATGTCCACGCACAGACCCCAGGTTAATTGTTTCTACCTCAGAAATAATAATACCATGCCCTCAAACAGAGGCTATGAGAAAAGATGAAGGGATGGCGCAGAATAGTCCTCAAAGGACCCGGCCAGGAATATCATCCCTACACCTTTAGGGGATCTTGCTTAGCATGGAAATAGTAATCTTGAACAATTTAGGGAATCATAGTTGCTTTTACTGCATCTAAAACACTTCTGTAGGGGTGTCTGGCTGGCTCAATTGGTAGAGCATGGGATTCTTGATCTCGAGGTTGTAAGTTTGAGTCCCACATCGGGTGTAGAAATTACTTAAAAATAAAATCTTTAAAAAATAAATAGATAAAACACTTTTGTAAAACCTGATTTGTTATTGGATATAGAGTACTGGGGACTGGGTTAGTTAGTAAATGACAGCGGTTCCATGGGATAACTCATGGAGAATAGCTTATTGTATCACTGCCAGAAATAGAGAGGGAAGACTCTTCTTAAATGGCAATTCAAATGTCTCCTATTTCTTCCCTTTGACTCTCAATTTAAAGTCGTATGAATTTGCTTCCTTGCTAGAAGTTAAGGTGGCATTCCACTATGGGAGCCCAGCTAGGCCAAAATGGTTGCTTGTTTATGCATTTGCCATGAGGAGTCTTCCATATTTTCTCATGTGTTTTTTTCCTTCCTCAAAAGCAGGGGCCACATGGGCACCTCTCTCATCGCTTGCTTGCCCCGCCCCGGAACCAGCTAGTGTTCAGTGAACTCTGAGTTGATGAACTGTTGGATGTATGTGGGACCATTTACTGCTGGGGGATTTCTCCAAAGACACAACCTATAAGCTGAGATCCCCCGCTCATCAAAGACACTCTCTCCATCCAAATTTCTGTATTTAACTATAATTCTCAATAAACAAGCAGGTGTTTAGGTTTTTTGGGGTTTGTTTGTTGTTTTGGGTTTTTTTGTTTTCATTTTTGTTTTTTTGCCACTAGATAACTCCTTTTCTGTTTAACTGGTTTTGTTTCAATCCGAGTCTACTTCTTTGTATTTTCTTCCTACAAACTACTTCTTCTTCTTCTTTTTCTTCTTCTTTTTTTTCAAAAACGGTTTTTCTCTGAGACCTTTAGCTTCCCTGAGGCTGGGCAGGTGGACTTATGTGGCTTGAATTTTGTGTATGTGCTTTGAAAATCCTAATTATAACTCTTTGGGGAGTTGCTGTGCAACGTGCTGGATAAAAGAAGAGCTGGGTGGCGGACCGACAGGCTGGCAGGGATTACACACGCGTGCCACTCTGGGGCTGGGCGCAGCTGCCGCCGCTAATGCCACAGCACATCACCCTGGGACAAAGGTTTGCTGTGACCCATTGTTGTATTTTACTGGGCTCTTAGAAGGGGGCCTGGTTAAAGGACAGGAATGTAGCACTATGAAATATGGCGAAGTTGACTGCCTCCCTAAGCTGATTTAGGGGCACCAAGGGGTCCCCCCAAAACGGTGCAAGCCTTTCCTTCTCTAGCTGAAAGGTCAAGTGTGGAATCTAAAAATCCCTGCTAAAGTCATAGTGCGCCACTTCCTAAGAGAGAGTCACCGGCTGGTCAGCGAGTGGCGATGAGGAGACAACATGGGGTCAATCCCCTTAGAAGGAGAGGCTTCAGAGTAGGGAACTTATTTTACGTTCTGTTCCGGAGCCATGCAAGGAGGATTTTCTTGTTAAGGACGTCCACCGGTGAGGCTCAGGAGACCTACTCCATCCTCCTCCCACCGCCTCGCTTTACTGCACAGCTTACAGTCCACCGCGAACATCCAGCCTTGTGGGCTAAGAATTGCCTCCCCCCGCTTCCCCAGTGTTTATTTTTTGTCGTTATTTGTGAATGCTAGGCCCAGGCGAAGGTCAATGGAAACATCAGGTTGCTTACAGCTTTGCTTCTCAAAGCGCAACCCATGGGCCAGCAGCACCAGCATCACCCACTAACATCTTACTGGTTACTCATGAAGGCTCCAGCCCCCACCCCAGACCTACTGAATCAGAATCTGTAGTTTAACAAGGTCCCCGGATGCTGTATGTGCACATTAAAGTTTAAGCAGCACTGACTCAGATCTTCATGTAGATTTATTCAATTTTGGTTTGCACATTAGAGAGACAATGGATCATTTCTGGATGTTGAAGGAGGATATGAGGACGCAAGAAACGGTACCCCGTTCCATTCCTTGAGAGATTCACTTGCGTGTCTCAAGGGCCCTTCATGCTGTCAGGCCTCAGCAAAGTCACTTTACCAGTTTGTCCCTGTGCTTCCTGGATCGATATCCTCCACCTGCCAGTGACCAGGTCTCCGTCATCCCCCTTCTGGAGTCCGTCTAGGGGTTTTCAGAAGGGAAGGGAGCCCGCTGCTTCCCCTCTGCTCCAGCTGTTGCTCTGTTCCTGGGCAGCCTCTGCTTCGGATCTCTGACGCCGCGATGCTGCCGCAGACGGAGTTTCCAACCACCCACAGAAGGAGGGCGCATTCCAGACCTCTGAGGCCCAGAGCAGCGCGCTCTGGTCTACCGTTACCTGCAGCTCTCCGCTGTCTGCTTCCTGGGCTCTCATAGTCACCTCTCTTTCAAGTAAGAACATTTCCCTTCAAGTGGCCACCTCTTTTCTGGAGAGGGAGCCAGAAAATGACAAAGTTGGGAGAAGAAAGGGGCCCCGCGCAAGACGGCGGGAAGTAGTGGCCAGAGGGCAAATCTGATCCCCAGATGATGCTCTGTGGAGATGGGGAAGAAGAAATTCACCACAGAGAGTCTGCTCCTCGTGTGACGTTTCTTTCGGAGCTGTGCTATAACCAGAGCCTCCCTCCATTTCTCCAGCAAGGCTTTAGCAAAGTCCGCTGTCTCCATCTCCTTGGCGGAGAGCTGAGGTTCAGGGACCGTGTCTGGCCTGCAGTCAGGTGGTATGGTGAGAGGAGATGTTCCCTCGCCGTAGAAGGCACACCAGCTGCCTAAGTGACCTGGATTTCAGGGGAAGCAAGAAGTTGGGCAAGAACCCCTAGAGTTCCTGGGTGGCTCAGTCCATTAAGCGTCTGCCTTTGGCTCTGGTCATGATCCCGGGGTCCTGGGATTGGGCCCTGCATTGGGCTCCCTGCTCGGCGGGGAGTCTGCTTCTCCCTCTGACCCTCCCCCCCTCATGCTCTCCCCCTCTCTCTCTGTCTCGCTGAAATAAATACAATCTTAAAAAAAAAACAAAGAAGTTGAGAACTCTATGAAAGTGTAAGGCCCCCAAATTCATAGAAATCTTGGGGAAAACCCTGTATTTGCCACAGAATATGCGATGGGGGAGCCTGGAGCAACTACTTTTTTTAAATTAAATGAATGAGTGCCTGCAGAAGGGACCTGGATCACCTAGGAAACAGTTATACTACTGAACAGTTATACTTCCTGCCAGGACACAAAGATTCTGGAAGGGAAGAGAGATTAGGTTGAATTGAGATCAGGAATAGCCACCGAGGCCTGCCTGCATCTAGCCCTGAGGACCACCATTGTCACTCTCTGAAGTCCTGCTTCTGCCCCTTCCCCCTCGGTCCCTTATCTGTCAGACACTTGTCTGTCTGAACCCGAAGTTCTAGTTCCCTCCCATGAGTGATATTGAGTAACCCATAACCCCTAGGAAGAGTTTGTCTGTGGAACACACTTGGAGGGTCTCCAAGGAGCCACCAAGTCCTGACACCTGCAGGGCTGAGTCTCAGCTGAGCTGTAGAGACACCGGGACAAGAGGGCTTGGGTTTACTTAGCTGCCACCGTGCAAGCACGAAAAGACCCCTGCCTTTCCTGTTCCTGGACGTTCTCCTCGCTCTTACCTACCCAGCCCACTGCCTGCCAGCACACAGCAGATGCTTCAAAGGAATGACTGGGCCTTCTCTGGCGCAGGAGTGTTGACCGGCGCAAACAGGTACAGCTGGCTAGCTCATGAGATGCTTGGATTTCTTCATTCAGGCTTACAGCACTCATTTACTTAGAAGCCTGAAAAATCTATCACCACACCACTCATGGTCTGCAGGCTTTTCTGCCATCTCCAAGGGTCCTCAACCTTTGGAGGCAATGAGAATCACCTGGGGTGACTGTCAAGGATGCAGATTCCTGGGCCCCGAGCCCAGTTGGGATTTGGAGATTGGTGGTCCGCAGACCCACTGGGAGAAGCCCTGCTCCAGCGCTTGGCCTTCGGCTTTCCAGGGTGCTCACGCCAAGCCCCCCACCTTCCAGAGTCATCAATTTCTGCTCCTCCATGGCCTTCGGATTCTTAAACTCCCCTCAGGGCTAGGTTCATCCTTTTTGCTTCTGGAATATTCCTGCTTTAAGAGCCACCTATTTCCTCAGCGTAGTCAGGTTCCTCTTTTTCAGTTTCTCTGACTCCTTCTCAATATTTTCCCCTAAAACCCCTTTCTTAGTTCCTTATAATTCTGCCCTTCCTCCTTCTTCCTCTCTCCACTTAACCTTCTGGAAATAATCCACCTTGGTAATAGTCCCTTTCATACAGACCACAGAACAGAACGAAACATATTTACATTTTAAGGGAAACTTCTCTTTTCTCTCATTAACATATATGAAATACCAAATACTCCATCTTTATATGATTCTAGACCCACGGGCATGGAGGAGCACTGACAAACTTAACCTACCTCAAAATTGTTGCTGTGGCCAAATCACGTTCCCTGTAAACAGGGGGCTGCTCTCCAGCTGCTCTCACTGGGAGACGGAGCACCCAAAGACAGCTCACTGTTCCCAGTCACCATTACAACGAAAGGATGCTACTTAAGCCGTTTAATAGCACCTACATTCCTTATTTTAAATGAAAAATAAAATGCTTTGAAATTTATATTTACTAAATGAGTGGGAAAAGTGCTTAAAATATAATTGCAGGAACAAAGTAATCATTTTTTAGATATAAAATTGAAGTTTTAGATTCAAATCACTTTTTATTCATTCAGATCCTTTTGGAAAGCTCTCAAAGCTTTAAAGGAAAGGGCAGCTAGCTGAATTAAGAATTGAACTGTTTAAAACTTGATGAGACAGATAATGAATTTCATCTAAATCATTTAATAGTTTGGTTTTTAATGTATCTTCTATAAATGTGGTGTTGAGTGGTACTCCGTTTTTTTAATCAAGAGCTAAACTTTTGTAGATAGGAGGCACAAAAGCAGTGGATCTAAGCACTCCGGGTAAAGCAGTCAGAGCGCCCAAACCAGTGCGGTATGACTGCCCCCTAGTGGCAGCATATCCTCATCACAGAAGCCAGGCCTCTTGGAAGCCGAGGAGGGGCAACCACCAGGTGACTCCAGTTAAGTTTTATTTTCCATCCTGTCTACACTTGTGGCTTCCAGGGCTACTTTAAGAAATATGTATTTGTTGATACAAAGAATGTTATATAGAGACATGTAATCACGGTCTTCACTCTCAGAAGTTTATCTTCATTTCACTCAGGCTCCAAATAGACAAATAATACGTAGGTGAGGTTCGAATGCCCTCTCAATTTCATTCTACCCCAGAACACACTTAGTGATTTAAAACTAAAAGAAGCTGTACGGTTTGCTGGTTTTTGTAGCACCGGATTCAGTAAGGGGTGAACAGCGGGCTGAGTCAGTCACCCAGCTGCCCCGCCGCCGCTGGGGGACCGTCCGCCAGTGTTCTATTCCTTGCCAACCCATCTGCCCAACCCGCTAAGCAGAGGGGTTGAAATAGAGTGTCTCTAAGATGCTCTCCATGAAAAGTTCCAAGACGTCTCCGGTGTCTTAATTTCCACCCTAGGGGGGACCAAAATGTTCTGAAACTTTGGCTAAGCTGCTCCAATCGCCGGGCACCAGCCCCCACCGCGCCTGCTCCCCACACGTTATTGTGGGTGATTTCAAGCCTGACCCATTTTCATAACCTGATTCTATCCCTTCTGGGAAATATCTAGCTGGCCAGTTGGTCAAATCATCTTTGCTCCTTGTCATTTGCACCGAGGGGTTTAGTACAGCCGTCTTTTCAAATAAAGTGGACCAAGAAGATGAAAAGGATTTGAGTAAAGCCCACAAGTTTCAAAAGTGCGTAACCTGACATAGTTTCATTTTGTGGAGTTAGCAGCTTCTTTTGCAAACTTAAAAAACAAACGCTGGTGTCTTCGAGGTTTCATTTCAGTCCGCGCTTTCAGCGTTCGGAAACCAGGGCCAAGACGATAAAGCATGACCTGTCCACACCGACGGCTCCTCCCTCCCCGGCGCAAACAGCATCTGTCACACCGACCTGCGAATGCAGATGTTTGCGTATTTGTAAGACCCGGTGACTTAAAACGGTAGAAGGAGTGCTGGAGTCCATGCTCGGCGGAAGGGAGCATCATACCACGTCATCTGTCCTAATGACTTGCTAAGAAAGCCACGCTGCCGTTCTAGGAAATTAGGAGACGCGTAAAACGAAGCACCCCTCTTAAACCATACACACGTGTGCTCTCTTAAAGTTTTTGGAGAACCATACAAACCCTGCTGCATCTGAAGGCGTGCTGAGTCACTGTGATGAGAGGTGTTTGGTGAAATGTACGTGATCCCCGCTTCCACAGCAAGCATCACGCATACTCAGCGCGCTTGGGATCGCTTCCTTCCGCAATCCCGGGTCCTTGTTTCCGCAAAGTCCTACTATCTCACAGTTAAAAGGGGATTTCTTCCAAATAGAAGAATCCTTTCACTAGTAGTTACAAAGGCAGGCGAAAGGAAGGTTAGGGAGCGATCTCACTCCGAGGGTAGCCAAGAAGATTGAGAAACACGCATAAGCCTGTGGAGACGTCCGTCTGTTTTTATGTATCACCAGCGACCCGCAATTCCAAACCGTGTCAAGGCTAAGATGCTCTTCCAGGCAGGGGCAGACCACCTTCGCTCCCCCACCCCGCCCCGCCCCCTGACTCCCAGGCTTCCTACACTCTCTGGCCTCTGACTTACTAGTACATGACTGAGAGCATACTCCTTTCTGTTTTTCTTTTTCCAATAGATTTTCTACTTTATATCTCCTATTTTTCGAAGTGATATTTTATAACTTGGAAGGTATAAAAACAATATAAACAAGCATTTAAAAATTTGTCCGTAATTCCACTATCCAGAGATGCGTCCAGCCTACATAAGGCCTATTTCCTACATGTCCTCCTCCTATCAAGTTTTCTTTACGTGATTGAGGTGATTTGTGTATCTATACTAAAGACCCTTAATAAATCACATTTTTAAAGGCTGCATAATAATCCACTCTATTGGGCTGTGCTAAACATTTTTCAACTATTCTGTTAATGTTATGCATTTAAGCTGTTTCTAGCCTGTCACTCTTACAAGATAGCATAATGATGAAGATGACTATAATAATATTGTCTTTGTCTAAGTATTTTGGTTAAAATTCCTAGAAACGGATTTACTGGATCATAGATTAAGCACTTCTTGCAAAAACCTTAGCAATTATACTGCTAAATGGCTGGTTTGCATACGTACGACTGTGCATGAAAATGATGAATCCCCCAGACCTCACCGACATTGAGCTTAATCAGGCCATTAGGGAAGAGGGAGAGAGGGTTGTTTATTTTCATTTTTTTTTTTTTTTTTTTTTTTTTTTTTTTTGCTAACAAAAAAAAAAAAAAAAATTCCATTACTAATACAATTTATACCTCTTTGATTACCAGTGGGATTTTGCATTTTCTCATTTACAAATTTCTCTTCAAGTCCTTTGCTCATATAGATAGCCACCCTTTGGAACTTAATTTTTACTAAAAAATGCATAAAGAATCACAGTTTTTTATAAGTTTGCCTGCCTGGCCAACTCTCATTCTGAAATGTTTTCTCCTGCTGCCATGTAACCTTGACCCTGCTGACCAAGTCCTGCCTCCCGGGGACACACATACTAAGAAGCCATCGTTTCCTTTTCATGGCCCTTACAGATAACCATTACAGTCCCATCTGCGCTCTTCTTCCCAGATTGATCAACTGTTCCATCATTCTAGTTGGCCACATTTTAGTTTGTTGGAGTCCACTAGAGTGGTGGACAGAGAAGGATAAAAAATCAAGCTATGGTCTCACCAGGAGGATGGGGCAGGACTTAGACCTCCACGGGCTTTGGTGCTGTTTGTTTTTGTTAATGTTGCTGAAAGTTCTTAACCCTTTATCTATCATCTGTCTATCTATCATCTATCTATCGTCTATCTATCTATCTACCTACCTATTATCTATCTATCTATCATCTATCTATCATCTACTGCACTATCTCATGGATGTTTCACAACAAGTAAGAAAGCTACCAAAACTCCCATTCTTAAGATGACTTTTCTCAAGCCAGGTCTCTTTATTCTGTGCACAAAGGATTGATCTGAAGGCTCTAGAAGCAGATCTTTACATTCATGGGAGGTGTGACAGACACTACTAAAATGCAAAAAAAAAAAAAAAAACACACAAAAAACAAAACAAAAAAACCATTCTCTTCTTATTTTGGCACACAGCTAGATTCCATTCCTAGGCTCCATTGCAGTTGGCTAGAGCCATGGGATCAGACGTGTTCAGTGGAACTGGGGAGGTTTTATGTATCTATTATTGGTCCAGCCCATCCAGACCTCCCTCAACTGCCCCTCCATGCTGACTGCACTTATGAAACTGAGAGCAACTCTGAAATCCACGTGTTGAAGACAGCAGGACCACTGGTGGCCTGGTTTGTAAATGACTATGTGGTAGAGGCTCTCCCCACTGACTTGAATGCACTCACCGGACAATTACAGGAGTAAGAATTAAACTCCTTACGTGTGCAAGTATTAAATGTTGAGTCTCTGAAGCAGTAATTTAGCGTCCCCTAACTAATGCAGGAGAAAGTGAGGTGTAGTGGAAAGAACCTACAATGAAGATAGTATGTGGCGGGTCCATTCCTGACCTCTGTTCTCCTTATAGCACAGGAGGCTGGACGCCCACCACCTGCATTTTGTTGATTCCCTTGCCAACTGTCTCCCAGAAAGTATCTGTCAACTGGGAGACTAGAGAAAGGAAGAATCTTTTTTGTTCTGTTTTGTATTATCCTTTCTGCTTTAGGCAGTACATGCAGCAGCAATGGTGGCATCTGCAAGCTCGAGAAGCATTAGTCCCAGTTTTCAGCTGCAACAACAGAGCTGTGTCCTCTTCGGTCCCCCAGACCAGCAGGGGCAGTGTCTCCCTCAGTTCATCAGCAATACGGACTTGGGTGCTTGGATCAAAGGAAGGCACAACTTCAAGATCTCCCTCTTACTTCTCTTGTCCTTCAGACATCTTTGTAGCCAATTCCCGTGTTATATCCCTCCCTGGATGAAGTATCTAGAATGGTTTCTTTTTTCTAACCTGGACACTGACTGACAATACACACAAATTCTGTTTCTGAAGCTGCTAATTGCTAACATATCCCTTATCATTTCCGAGCCCCAGTTTTCTCATCTATTAAAAAAATAACAAGAGGGGCACCTGGGTGGCTCAGTCGGTTAAGTATCTGACTCTCGATCTCAGCCTAGGTCTTGATCTCAGGGTCGTGATTTCAAGCCCCACGTTGGGCACCATGCTGGTTGGGGAGCCTGCTTAAAAAAAATAATAACAAGAATAATGAAAGCTGCTCTGCCCAATTAACATAATATGATATCCAAAGGAAAGTGGTATGGAAACTCATTGTAATTTATACATACATTACTATTTTTTTTTATGGAACCTGGTTACGTTTCCTCTTGTTGGTCACATCTCCCTCTTTCTTGAATTTTAGGAGCCTCTTGAGTATTTCTAAATCTTGATCCAGTTAAATATACTGATTATTTCCCCCCTGAAAAAGACTGATAGAACCTGCTGCCAACAGAGAGAACTGTTCTATTACCACTGAGGCAGAGCTTCAGTCCTTTCACACCGCCTGTTGGCAAATGCCACCAATGAACCAACGAGCCTGGCTTCCTGTAACTATGTCGAACTGACTAAATGCCAAAGATGGGCTTGGACACATGATACATGGTAGACACAAAGGAAGACAGACCTCAGTATCCCAGGTGAATGTTTCTTGATTTACTCACAGACACTTAGGACCCTCTTAGAAGAGCAGGTCCTCAGCTCATCATCCTTCATATCCTCCCCAATTATTTCTGGGAGTTCCCAGAAACATCACCTCACGTGTGCTAAAGACCAAGTCCCCTCCTGTTCTTTGCTCTATCCTTTGTGCCAAGAGTCCTATGAAGACCATTTGGCCATGTCCTCCATGAGGCCGTTCTCAGGAGAGTACAAGGCTCCACCCCCCTCCCCCAGTTCTGTGGACACAGTTCAGGTAAAGTGGAGAGAAGCAGGAAAGGGCTGGCTTTTGATACCATTGCACTTCTCTCCTCAGGTAGGTGACTTTCCATAGCTGCCTATAATGGATTTATGCTATCATCATTTTTATGATATTCTTGGGGTGAGAATAAATTATGCTTGAGGTATACTGGCCCTTTTGACGTTTTGGGACTACACAACACTTCGGGGTGAGGTGTCGTGTGCACTCTAGGGTGTTCAACAGCACGACTTAACAGATGCCAGGAGGTGCTTCACCATGTGCAACCAAGAATATGTCCAGACACTACCAAATGTCCCCTGGAGGACAAAATTGCTCCCAGCTGAAAACTACTATCTCAGGGTCTATGGAGTATGTACTGGATTAAGATTCCCCAGAGAGGGGCACCTGGTTGGCTCAGTCCATGGAGCATGCAACTCTTGATTTATGGGTTGTAAGTTCGAGCCCCGCGTTGGGTGTAGAGATTACTTAAAAATAATAATAACTTAGAAGAAAAAAAAGATTTCCCAGAGAAACAGAACCAAAAGGATATGTAGATATAGAAATGAGATTTATTATAAGGAATTGGCTTGTGTGATTACGGGGGCTGACAAGTACAAAATCTGCAGGGTGGGCTTGCGGGCTCGAGACCTAGGAGACTTGGTGTTCTTTTGAGACGGCAGGCTGCCTGCTGTAGAATCAGGAAGATAGACGTTACAGATGAAGTCTGAAGGCATTCTGCTGGAGAATTCTCTTGCTCAGGGGAGGTTGGTGTTTTTTTCTATTCAGGCCTTCAATTGACTGGGGGAGGCCCCCTCAATTATGAGGAGCAGTTTGCTTTACTCAGAATCCATCAATTTAGATGTGAATCTCATTCAAAAACACCCTCACTAAAACACCCAGAATAATGTTTGACCAAAGAGCTGGGCACCCGGTGGCCCAGTCAAGTTGATACATAAAATTAGTCATTATGGATACATAGCTATCAAGACAAGGTCGCAGCTTCCTGAAGCTCACATTCGAGGCAGTGACCCAAATGATAAACAAGGGTTTCAATTGTCTAGCACTGGGTAACAGACCATCCCAAACTTTGTGGCGCAGAACAGCAGCCATTTTATTATGTGCATGTATTTTTTAGATCCAAAATTCACACAGGGCACAGAGGGGATGGCTTGTCTCTGCTCTTTAGAGTCAGAGACCTCGGTTGGCAAGACTCAAACCATTGGGAGTTATTTAAGTGGCTGGAGGCTGGAATCATCTGGAGGCTTCTTCAATCGTGTGTCTGGAACCTGGACTGCGATGACTCAAGCTGGGCTCATCTTGAACTGTCACCCAGAGCACACGCATGAAACCTTCCTTGTGACTTGGGTTTCTCTTGACATCACAGCTGGCTTCCAAAAGGGAGCACCCTGAACGGAATGTCTGGAGAGTGAGTGTTCCAAGACATCAGGCTTCTGACAACCTAGCCCCAAAAGTCATGCAGTGTCACCTCCACCATGTTCTATTGGTCACAGGACAAATTCAAAGGAAGGCAATTAGGTACCACCTCTCAATGGGGGAGTGACAAGGTCACATTGCAGAAGATCATTTTGGGTGAGAGATAAAGATAGATACAGAATATATAACTTGATATATTATGTAATTTATTTGCCGCAACAAGTAAGCAAAAATCCTATATAATGAATTCAGGTAGAGCTGAATAGGAGTGGTGTCAAAAATATTTAGATTGCAAAGGGAGGCAAGGAATCTTTTGGAGCTATGAAAGCATTCTAAAAATGATGGCTGCACAATTCTGTAAATGTACTAAAAATCATTGAATTGGACACTTACAGGAATCGGACACTATGTACGTGAGTTGTACCATAATACACCTGTTATAGACACCGTTAGCATGCCACAAGCATTGAAGATTCAGAATAACCATAGCAGCTGGCCCTAGTGCTAGAAGAGAGGCCAGAGATCCCCTTCATTTACTGGGTAGTGGAAAGGTCTCAGGTGTGTGGGAACGGGGGTGGCCGAGATGACTTGGGCCAAGTTGACACTCAGGGGTACAGAGCAGTGGCTATTTACAAACTTGGACAGAAGTGTTTTGATATTTTAACAACCAACAGAAGTGTTTTGATATTTTAACAACCAACATAAGGTGGCATAAGGGAACTGGAAGGACAGGCCAGGGGCAGAGGAGAAGCATTTTAATATGGCAGCTAGGGAAGCTCCTTCTGAGAAGGTGACCTTTGAACAAAACACCTGAGTGAAATGAATGAGGAAACCCCATGAGATCTAGAAGGAGAACAAACCGAGAAAAAGGAAAAGCAATTATAAAGCCCTGAGGTAAAAATGGACCAAGTTCAAGGAGGAGCAAGGAGGTCGGGAAAGCCAGGTTGAAGAGAGTGAGGAGAGTGCCAAACATGTATGTCCTATAATCTAGGAGATACCCTATCCCTGCTTCAATAATGCAGCAGCTGAAAATACTGGTAGGAATAAAGGTAAAGTCCACGGCACCCATGAACTTGATCCCTGGCACACCTTTCCTGTGGCTCTGATGGAGCTGGGACTTGGCTTTACTATGGATTACAGTGGATGCGTGCACACGTATGGCCCTCGAGAAGTTCTGAAATAATGGAGCTTCCTGGGTGACGTACACTGTGTGATTCCTAGGGTGCCTCAGTGCAAGACAAGGATTTCCCACTGCTGCAGGGGACTCTTGATTCTCCGCCTTCCCTCATGGGCCTTGTGAAGTGCACTGCATTATTACTTCTCTAGAACTTTCAAACACTGGTAGATGATATGAGGGAATTAAACCACATCACTGGCTTACTGAAAGGAACCAATATTTCACATTAGATAAAGAAGGTGGAGATAATGCTAAACGAAATAAGTCAAGCAGAGAAAGACAATTATATGCTTTCACTCATTTATGGAACATAAGAAGTAGGAAGATCGGTAGGAGAAGGAAGGGAAGAATGAAGGGGGGGTAAACAGAAGGAGGAATGAACCATGAGATACTGTGAACTCTGGGAAACAAACTGAGGGCTTCAGAGGGGAGGGGGGTGGGGGAATGGGATAGGCTGGTGATGGGTAGTAAGGAGGG
This sequence comes from Ailuropoda melanoleuca, assembly GCF_002007445.2. Classification (NCBI taxonomy): domain Eukaryota; kingdom Metazoa; phylum Chordata; class Mammalia; order Carnivora; family Ursidae; genus Ailuropoda; species Ailuropoda melanoleuca. The sequence goes on along the minus strand of NC_048228.1, from coordinate 30,121,358 downwards.
CACGTATTGCATGGTGCACTGGGTGTTATACTCAAGTAATGAATCATGGAACTTTACATCAAAAACTAGGGATGTACTGTATGGTGACTAACATAATATAATTTAAAAAATTATTAAAAAAAGAAGGTGGAGAACGGAGTTCAAGATTGACTATTGAAAATGAAAAGTGGGAAAGCAATAGAGAAAAGGGGAAATAAGAAAGAGGAACGGGGAAGGGTTGGGAAGGCTGGAGTAAATTTTACACCCTCAAGTTGATGAGTTATAGCCATATCCAGACAGCCTATTCAACAAAGAAGCTAGGACTGCTTATAGAGATGAGAAGAAAATAAAATAGGGTCTTAATTAATTCAAGATGACCTAATTGCCTTAGCCTTTGATACTGGATTAAATGATCACATAATTGTGTCAGAGAACACAGAGGAGGTGTCTTCAAGCAAAACTAAATTGCTTATTTAGTGGCAGCTCTGAGCCTGCCACAGAATTAAGAGGAGAAATGGAAGCCCTCCCGTTGGATAGATGGAAGCCCTCCCGTTAGAGAGCAGGCCTATAGCTGAAAAACATGGTCAGTTCTTTCTCTGCTGTCTCTGTGCTCTAATTTAATATGAAATGGTGATTTTTTTTCTTTTTCATGAGTCTGAAGAGCAGACAGTGGGAAACAGAGTAGACTCCCTCATCCCCAAGCTATGGTTACCTCAGTCCATGGTTATCCCAAGCCATGGTTTCCCTTATAGAATGTATCCTTTATTTCCCACCAACATAAATGATGGATAAGGGGAGATCATGCTTTTTAAAAACACAGTTAACTAAGGAAGCTGAAAGACCATTCCTTCTGTGAAGAGAATGAGTAGAAATGCCATTGCCAGGTAACCAGGTAAAAAGCAGACATTGTTATATTTAAGCTTTCTGTAGAGAGAAAAAAATTAAGACCAAAAAGGATCTTCAACTATATAATCATTTTTTAAATTTCTCTTTAGAGGAACCTCAAGGGTTAGAAGCACATTCTTCTAATAAAGAAATTCAAATGTAGACACATTAGCTCTCCCCAAATTCTCTTTATGAGACAGTTGATGGTTTGGATGTGGTAGTCATTCCAATAAAGGCCCAAGATTTCTTGATAAATAAAAATTTTTCCAAAGAAGCATAAGATGTTCCAGAATTGTTAAAGCAGCTTGATCGTTTGTATCCATTTCTACGTTCAAAACCCGTATGGAAAGAATTCAGTGCTAGGAACCAGTGCCATTGAAAGGCATACTGAAGTAAGTAAAACATATTATGTGGTATTAAATATATATGTGCCTCTTATTTGTTTGGAAGCAAAAGTTGCAGTTTCTTTAATAACATATGTGTGTGTGTGTGTGTATTATATATATAATATCCAAACAATCTAATGTAAAATCTATTACCAAATATTTTTATGAATAACCAGCATTTTGTTGAAACCATCTGGTAATGCTGCAGTGACTGGTACCACTCCAATACTGAATGGGTATTCAGTGGAGCAGGGGGCGATAGGGAAGGGAGAGAGCCTGGGGGAAAATGGAGTAAAAGGAAGAATGACCTCAAAGGAGAGGGTCACAGACAGGATAGCAAAAGGAGAAAAGGACACAGGCAGGAGGAAGACTTGAAAATGGGAAGAGGGTGATCTTAGTAAGTTTTGCTTCTTTCCTGAAAAAAAGGAGGAGGGTAGGTTAAGTAAAAGAAAAACCAGAATTTGCTAAAATGGGAACAAAATAGATACTGAAACATTGAACAAAACGCTCTAGAAAGAGAACAGGAACTCCCCGCCCAGCTGCTCCGATCTCGGCGGCGTGTACATTCAGCCCCTCCCGGGCCAGGGCTGGCATCTGTTTGCAAGCGGCCCCTGTGCTCCTCTCCATACAAGCTGTAGCAAATAGAATCTTGAATGTTCCTGCACCATCACGTACGTGCGTGTTATCAGAGCTCCGGCTCCCCCGGGGCTGTCTTTAGACCGCAGGAATTTCTCCCACGCAATCAGAGCAGGCCGCGGTCTCAGGAGTCACCGACAAACAGACAGAGTAGGAAAGGTGACTTGATGCCGAGTAGAGATCCTCTCCTTTAAGAACACCGCCGTCTAGGAACCCTGTGAGGCTGTCTCCTCAGACGTTACCCGGCACCCGAGTCACCGTGGGGATCTGGGTTAAACGCAGCTGCGGGTTCAGACGGGCTGGGACAGACGTCGTGCACTGTACCAAGGCCCTGGTCGTGCGGGTGCCGCTGGTCTTCAGTCCCAGAGCAGCCGGGTGACCCCGGAGTGAGTGAGGGGTGTGTGAGAGAGAGAGAAGGGAAAGAACCCAGAAGCACATTCTCTGTGCGGGAGAAGGCGGGAGCCGCACAGGTTCTTTATTCATTGTCACTGCACGTTGTCCGCCTCCCGAGCGCTCAGAGCGGCCGCAGTTTCCCTGGAGCCGCTGCAGGCGGGTGGGCTTCTCGCGGGGCAGGGCCACGGAGCCATGCGGGCGGTGGGTCAGCCCCGGGAAGGACGCGGAGCGCGGAGGCTCTGGGCACAGGCTGGCCTCTCCAACTTTGCTGCCTTCTCACCCAATGTGCCCCCCACCCCGGGACACAGCCACTGTCTCGGAATCGGGCCCATCTGAACGTCCGGGGAGTGTCGGAGAGCTTGGGTCATCGAGGCAGAAATACCGAGATGGTGCTAAAACCAGACTTCAGAGTCGAGGCCAGGGGTTTGACTGATGACTTCGCCCGCCTTAAAGATTCCTGATACAGAAGCTTCCTCGGAGCCCTTTGCGTTTGTGCGGGAGACAGAAGGTGCAAGGCTGATGGCCCCAGGAGAAACCACGGTTGACCTCGGGAAAAGAGATTGAATGGATAGTGCAGTCCCGGCTGGTGTGACTTCATCATTATTTCCTTTGACAGAAACTGCGTGGTGCACGATGCAGGGTGCTGTCCTGAGAGGCGCCACCTAAGTTTGCATACTTCCTGGCTGACGGCTCCTGCCGGTGCCCCGGGCCAGGCTGGTGAGAGTCAGTGGGAGGGGTAACGAGTTTCACTTCCTCGCTGGCTGGAGACTCACAGACCCAGCAGGCTTCTCTCAGAGGAGCAGAGAGTGAGGAGCGGGAGGACCCATCTCTCTCTCTCTCTGCCTCTTCCCGCAGCACCTGGCAGGGGCGCCGCGGCTGTGAGGAGCCCGAATGGGCAGAGCAGAATCTCTAGAAAGGAAGATGAGCGCCCAGGATTCTTCAGATCTGTGGAGCAGATCAGATGGAGAAGCTGAGCTGCTCCAGGACTTGGGGTAAGAAAGCAGGTCCTCTTTGCACAGTACTGCTTGGGGGCGCGTTGACTCCCAACTCCCACCCAAATGCTGGCTTCGGGTGATTTTCCTTAGCGCCCTGCCACCTCGGGCTTCTCTGCTTTCCATTTCACTCCTTTGTGCCTGTTGGGCATCTTGCTGCTCGGGACCAATCGCATTTGAAAAGCATGTAGTGTTTTCCCAGGTGTGAAAACACGTGAGTGGACAAAATGGGATGAAAATCAAATGTTGGGCATTCTTTGAGACTAGGGACAGATTCGAGATGTGTGAGTTGATGTTGCTCTGTTTCCTTGATATGGATCTGGTCTATGAATAAAAGCGCTGCTCGAAAGTGTGGGGCTCTAAGCCACTGACAGTAGAAGGGCTGCCTTGCCAGAAAGATGAACAGAAAGCCTAGCCTACTGCATGGGAGAGGGACTTTTTCAAAAGAGAAAGAATGAGGAAGTGTCCGCACTGTCCCATCTGGGTTTCTCTCTCCTGACTGCGTTTGCGAGCTCTTGTACGCATACTCATCTGTAGGCACAACTTTGAGCCTTTTAAATACAACAAGTCAGGAAGAGGCTGAAATTTCTGCCTCAAGCGGGTTATAAGTTTAGGTAGGTGGAGTCATCGTAGTCCTGCCTTGAAGAAGGGACCAGGTGAGACAACCCATCAGGGTATTTAATAAAAGAAGCAAGGATTACACAAGAGAGGTGCAAGGGGTTTCCTAGAGAAACTGGACCTTTACTCGGAAGTGCCAGAAATACCCTAACGGGGCTGGTTTTGACACCTGTGCTTCACAAGAAGCAAGACCAGCGCCTCTTCATAAACAGCACTATCTCCACAGCAACCCAGTGACAGAGAAGTTGTTAGCTCCATCTTAGAAAGGAAGAAAATGGCACCAAAGGGGTTGAAAAACTTGCCTACGTCACACATCCACAAATGGCAAAGCTGGGATTTCAACCTGCAAAAGCCTACGTTCTTTACCAGAGAAACACTGAAACAGGGATGAAATCTCTGCGTTAAGATGGCGGAGACTGTATCTTTTTGTGTGGTATTATTGTAAAAGTTCTCAATAAAGTCCTGTCTTCAGATTTTAAGACAGAGTTCTCAGACTTGAACTCTACCTTCACAAGATAAATCGGAGATAACAGCTAGAATTTTCTATAAAGTCAACTCCCCTTACTGGGAATTCGGAGTGGTGCCACTGTTCTAGGTTGAATCTCCGAAGAGAAAGGGTAAGATGCCACTGAGCATTGAAACAAAGAAGGTATTCAATTCTGGTTCTTTAATTAAACCATCCCGAGCCCACATTCTATGCTTGAGTGACGTTGTCACCTCCTTGGATGACAAGGAAGAGCTAGATGATGTCTCTTCTTTCCACCATATGCCCCAAACAGGAAGCGACTGTGGGTAAAACCCACAAGGAAAACAGAATTGTGCCTTCCCTCTGTGGTCAAAGAATGGACGCTCAGTATAGCTCAGGAACACCCCAAACAGGTGCACTTACGTCCAGACTTCTGTATTTTAGAAGACCTGGAAATTTATTGAACATTTGAGGATGGTTTCCATAACAACAGACAAGCTACAATTATCTGGGAAAACTGCTCTATGGTGGCAGTTCTCAACCTTAGCTGTCACTAGTGTCACACAGAGAGTTTTTAAAAATTCCCGTCCAGGCCACTTGCCAGACAAATGACATTAGTATCTTGGGAGTGAGCGTTTTCTTCTTACACTCCCCAAGTGATTCCAGAAAGAGACCGAGGTTGGGAGTCACTGAATGGAGTAAAAATCCATCAGAAGTGCTGAAAAAAATGTGGCTTTATTTTTCATTTATTGGGTATGTCCCTGAATCTTAAAGTCATTAATAAATGTTGACATTTTGTTTGTTGGTTTGGAAGTAGTTTGCTTAACAGTTTTATTGAGGTGTGCTTTACAGATAAAAGTCACTCCTTTCAAGTGTACAAATCCACAATTTTTAGTGACTTTATTTATTTATTTACTTTTTAAAGATTTTATTTATTTATGTGACAGAGAGACAGCCAGTGAGAGAGGGAACACAGCAGGGGAGTGGGAGAGGAAGAAGCAGCCTCCCAGTGGAGGAGCCCGATGTGGGACTTGATCCCAGAACGCCGGGATCACGCCCTGAGCCGAAGGCAGACGCTTAAGGACTGCGCCACCCAGGCGCCCCTTTAGTGACTTTAAAGAGTGGTTCAAACCCGTAAATCAATTTTAGAACATTTTCATCCCCCCAATAAGAACCTTCAGGAGCATGTTTTTTTTTTAAATATAATGTTTTAAAAATATAATAAATATTTTTTAAATATAATGGGGGCCAATAAACCATTTGGACGAGGGACGATTTCTAAGGTCTGCCTATTTCCCTACTTCCCTACTTCTACCATGGGCAATTTCAAGCTGTCAGCGATTTAACAACATACCTGTAAAATTCCTGAAAATTTAATAACGGACTTGAGCAAGTTCTTGCCCCTTCAGGACATCGCTGGTATACCTTTTGCAGGTGATAATACCTGAGAAAACTTGAAAGTGACCGGTTGGCCCTGACAGAATTCTGAATATAAGTGAAACTTTTTCTTTGGAAATTTAAGTCACTGGTTAGGTATGATCTATACCAAAACTTCAGCTTAATTCAGTTCTTAAAAAGGGCCATAAAAACAAAATGATTTCATGTAATTGATAAATAATAGGTGGCAGGTTTTAGTGACTTAATTTTTAAATTATTTTAAATCTATTACTTGAGTTGTTAGGTAGATTCTTATGTTTGTATTTTGGGTAGATATAAACAGATAATGTGATGTTTAGAGAGATATTATACATCCTTGCCCTTTGGTCCCGATTTTTATTCAGGCTCTGCAAAATATAAGTTTTGAAAATTAAGCCCTGAGCTCCAGCAAATCAATCCATCACTTGCCTTTCCGGGACACACATGGCTTACTCAGAGCATTGGTTTATTCTTTTCTGAAGTACCGAAATCAAGCAAGTCAGATGCATTTCTGGGTCTCATTTATAGAACATCGATCTAAAAACACGTATTTTCTGGGGCGCCCGGGTGGCTCAGGTCATGATCCCAGGGTCCTGGGATTGAGCCCCGCCTTGGGCTCCCTGCTCAGCAGGGAGTCTGCCTCTCTCTCTCTCCCATTGCCCCTCCCCGTACTAGTGCTTTTTCAAATAAATTAATAAAATCTTTTTTAAAAATTAAAAAAAAATAAAAACATTTATTTTCTTTAATCCTAAATGTATTAATGTGTCCAAAGCAAAGGAGAAATAAAATCATCTGCGATCATTGCTCAGCCTCGCTCACACTTTGAAGGGATGGGACTGGGGAGGAGATGGACGGTGGGGAGGAAGGAAGGGGCACAGGGTGCAGAGAATGGTCAGTGATAAGGAAGAGGTGGGCTGGGAACCGTCAGGCTGTTTGTTGCTTTCAAAATGAGGCGATGGGGAAATGAAACAAGTAGTGAATGCTAGATAGGTCACCTAAATAAATAACTAGTTCTAAAACTGCTAGTTAGTCAATAATTTAAAGTGCCAGACATTCTTTGACTATAACAAAGGTTCCTACAGGACAATGTAATAAATAAATAAGTCTCTAATTTCTCTACCCCCATACGTGTAAGAGAAGGTTAGACCAGATCAGGGGTCAGCAAGCTCTTTTTTTTCGGTAAAAAAACAGATAATAAATTTTCCAGGCTTTGCAGGCTTTATGTTTTTGGCCACAAGTACTCATATCTGCCCCTGACATGCAAAAACAGCCATAGATAACATGGAAACAAGTGACCGTGACAGTGTTCAAACACACGGTTATTTGTGGACACTGAAATTTGAATTTCATATTATTTTCATGAGTCACAAAATATTCTTCTATTTTTTTTCCCCAACCATTTAAAAATGTAAAACCATTCTTGCCTCTTAGTCTATACAGAAACTTGTACCCCGGCAGGAAATACAGAAACTTGTACCCTGGCAGGAAATACAGAAACTTGTACCCCGGCAGGATCTGGCCCTCAGGTGTTGGTTTGCTGACTCAGGGAACAGATGATAATAACCAAATTGAGTCGTCATTGTGAGGCACACATTTTGCATACACTAGCGCTGGTCTTCAGAAGGTCCTGGCATTCCAGCTTCATGTACGAGGAGATGCACTAGCAGAAAGATCAGGTTGCCGGAGGTCCCAGAGAATCGGTTGTGATATTGATTATCTACTGACCACATCCTTTATGCCAATGCCATGCCGGTTACGCCCATTGTGTCCCTTAGCTTTCCCAATAATCCTTTCAATGTAGGATGATTATACCTGTTCCATAGAGGCAGAGAGTGAGGTCAGATAAGTTCGGTGAACCATGCAGGTCACAGACGTCATAGGGGTGCAGCTGAGGGACAGGCCTGCGAGCCTACCCCAAAGCTGATGCTCGTTCCACTGATCGAAGAAACTATATGTTCTAATAATGGCAACTAGTCATTATTGGATGTCACTATGTGCCAGGCTCTATTTTAAGCCCTTTGCATGTATGATTTATGAAATTCACACACTGTATCATCTCCATTTATAAATGAGGAAAGTGAAGGACAGCGTTTTATCACAAGTCCAAGGTCACATGCTCAAAGACCTTTAAATCCAGGAGTTTTGCTGTGGGGCCCACATGCCTGCCCACTAATGCAACTTGCTAATTTTCCTCACACTTGTCTCTTCTTCCTGTATTAGCACTGTTAGTACTAGTATGAACTGAGAGACAAAAGGAAAGTCCTGTGATGGCTACAGCCAAAAAATGTTATTACTAAAAGACATTATTCTTTCATGTGCTTCACATAATAAGCATACCCACGCACACAGAGCCAGGCCAATAGCCTAATTAATCAAAAACTTATTGAATTTTGTGTAGATTCCATTTTTCAGAGGTAGACAAACAGAACAGGCTAAGGAAAGTGTGGTAAGGTCAAAGTTTTGCTTTTGTTTTTTGTTTTTGTTTTTGTAGAGAGAAAGAGTGAGCAGGTGGGGAGGGGCAGAGGGAAAGGGAGAGGGAGAATCCTAAGCAGGCTCTATGCCCAGCACGGAGCCCGATGAGGGGCTCGATCTCACAACCCTGAGATCACAAACCGAGATGAAATCAGGAGTCAGAGGCTCAAGCGACTGAGCCACCTAGGTGCCCCTCAAGTCAAAGTTTTAAAGGAATCTGTTTACAGAGCTGTGAGACCAAGTAGAGCACTAGAGCTTCCTCCTCCTCTGTGCCCAACTCCACAGTCTTGGATTCTAAATACGGAAGGTGTTTCTCCGGTGGCCGTACGAGAGTATGTCACTGGTATACGGTTCAATCCCTCCTTGACTCAAACGAACTTCCTCTTCAGTTGTTGTGTTTCTTGTTCCTCTATGGGTGATGGTGACTTCCTTCTACTTACATGTGGAAATCTGTCCACAAACGTTCTCCACATCGAGTGGGGTCCCTTTGTTTCATTCATTCACTCTTCCATCCATTCATAGATCCAGCCGTTGAATGATGACAAGGCAGTGTGGGGTCACTGAAATGAAGAAATGGCTGTCCGCTCAAAGAGTTTACAGCGCAGCGGACAGAGAATGCACTATATAACCATACACGTGTAGTCGGGGTGCAGGGGAGAGGGGTGAGGGCCATGAGCATGTGTAGGTCAAGTGCACAGCACCCGGCAAGAAGGAAGAACATCCCTGGTTATGGACAGTAGGGTTTTGGAACTGATAGGTGTTTGTCAGTTGACGTCAGAAAAGATGACATTTGCTAAAGAGAAAATGGCATGAGTAAAGGGGTAAAGGTGGCAAATCAGGGGAGTATTCAGCAAACTAAAGAAGCCCACATGACTCAGAGCCTCTCATCCCAGAGACCCAGCAGTTAGGAGCGTGCTCATTCAGTTGATTCTGGGCTCTAATTCTCCGAGTCCCCACCAGCAGCCTCATTGTCTGAGAAATGTCCATCTGCCTTTCCTGTTTTAGTTTCTAGTGTCAGAGCCATAGCCTTAGCCTTTAAAGAAAAAAAAAAAAAAAAAGCCTGCAATTTCTTGTTCTTCCCAACTCCGCTAGAGGATAAATTCCTATTCTGAGCCCACATGCTTCTGGCTCCAACTCCTGATACGGACCTGTCTAAAACCAGCACAGTCCACCTGGTGGACTCTTAACCGTGTTGCTCCCATCACCTCCAGAATCTCTGTGGTCATATGTTCTCCCTGACCACCTGCCCACTAGAGCCTGCCCCCATCAGTTTTCAGAACTTTTTGTTTAAAAATATTGATAACTTTAGGGGCGCCTGAGTGGCTCAATTGGTTAAGCATCAGACTCTTGATTTCGGCTCAGGTCATGATCTCAGGGTCGTGGGATTGAGTTCCACGTCAGGTCCCACACTTGGCAAGGAATCTGCTTGTCCCTTTCCTTCTGCCCTCCCCCCCCCCAGCTCTCAAATGAACAAATAAAATCTTTTAAAAAATATTTATAACTTTAAAAAGCATAAGAGCAATAAGTTAATTTGTTTTGATAATAGTATGGTTAGGTAAGAGAATGTCATTTTTTAGAGACACATGCTGAACTACTCAGAGTTAAAGTGTCATGATATCTATAATTAACTTTTTAAATGTTCCTCCAAAAATATATAAAGAATATATGGCAAAATTTTGAAAATTATTCTACCTAAAATATGGGTATTATTTAAATATGCATATTATTTTTTCTATTATTTATGCTATTTTTCTACTTTCTGAAGTTATTCACAATAAACAGTTAAAAAAATCATATGTATTAATTATTGAAAATTTGGGAAATAAAAGCACCCAAAAAGTCAGCCATGTACAGCCACCCAGAATGATATATTGTTCAACTTGTCTCCAGTCTTTCAAAAATATTTTTCTGTAAATACACACACACACACACACACAGATTGAATTGTGGCCATACCACATATATATTTTTTCTCTTGCTTTCTGGTAGGATATTTTTCCATCATCTACTTTTTAGTCTATGTCAAAACATGTTCTGGGTCTGGCATTTCCCCGGGTCAGCCTGTTTCCCTCTTCTAAAGTTTGGATATTTAGGTTGGTCCAAATTCTGGAAGGCTTTACATAGATTAAGAGTTTGGACCTTGGTCAACCTCCATTTGACAACATGGACTTATTGAATGCTTGTAGGAATGTGGGATGACATGGTCATCATGTTTTGTTTTTAGATTGATCTGGTAGTTGAGCATGATAGGGAGCGATGGGACCAGAGCCAAGAAAGCTAACTAGTCAGGGACTTTACAGATTGGGGAATAAGGACCTAGAATGACAACCTGGGAATAACAAGAAAGGAACAGAGATGGAAGCCATTCCTTCCACTTGGCAAAGCCCAGTAAGCGATTCACATCCAACTAAGAATGAGTTCTGCTTTTGCGTGATTTTTTCCAAATAATGTCAAAGGAATTTTGAAAACCTTAATGTCACAAGGGTCCTTTAATTCATTCTTTGTTTCCTTTACTGCTATGCATTGCGAAAGTTGTCTGAGGTTCATCTTACTGCTTGTAGGGCTCTGACCCACCACCAGGACAGTCTATGTTTTGGGTTTGATTCTCAGATAATAGAACCATTTCGCAATTGTCAAGCCTGAAGCTCGAAGAGGTTTAGCCACCTGCTCCAAGCTGAGCACAGGAAACTCCTTTGGATGGCGGGCCCCTGAGGAGCAGGGCGGTAGCTTACTCATCTTTGTCTGTTCCGCCCCCACCCGCCACTGGGCAAAGAGCGGCTGTCTGAAGGTTTGAATTGCCCCAAGTTGAGTCAAAGGCAAGACCAGAATTTAAGGTCCTTGACTTCAGCCCTCTACCACACCAACCCTGATGACGTATTTGCATTTATTACCTTCAGACTCACTCTGTCGCCTTAGACCAAAAGTTTGCACTGGTGGGGCAAATAGACATTGGCGAGAGGTCTCATCTGAGCCGTGCAACCCAGAGGAGATAATTAATAAAACAAGGATCTGTCTGTATTTTTTTCATCCCCCAAAGTTTGGGGTCTTTCCCATAGCTGCAGCTTGCTGAAACTGGCCCTCCCTGGCTCCTGTAGCAGCCCACAGTGGCAGCTTGCCAGCAGCCACTACAGTCCAAGGACAATGACCTGCAAGCAGCATTCTAGGCAGTACAAATGACAAGACTAATGAGAACGAGTGTGGAGTCAAGCTGGATTCCACTCGGGGATGAGCCTCCAGAGAAAGCCTCTGGTGCGGGTCTCTGCCCAGCATTCCAGGCCTCTGCAAGTTCTTACTCATGAGATAGTTCAAGCCCCACCCTGCGGATCAATAATGCTCTTGTACTCTTGCCACCATTCCTGACCCTGGGTGGCTGACCTGGGGACCAGACGGAAGGACTTGTGCTAGAATGAGATGCAAGTTGCCCCCCTACCCCCAGGCCGTGGCATGGCCCCTCTGCTCTCCCAAGTCCTTGTCTTCCCTGGTGGGTCAATCCACCCACGAGTCAGGCTCTGCGGGTCTCTACATGTCTGTGTCCTTCTCTTTCTTAGGATTCTCTGCCTCTGTCTCCTGAATACTGTGCGCCCCTCCGTTTCGTGTGCCCTAAGCCACCCCACTGTGTGCTTCTGCTATCTGCGTGAGCCATTGTGCCTTTCTCTGGCACTGAGTTTTGCAGCTATGTCTTCTCTCTGGACGTGGCTCTTCCCTTTTGTGTCTGATTCTTTGTGCCAGTCTTCGTCTCTGAATATCTGAGTCTCTGCCTCTGTCTCTGTGTTTCCATCTCTCAGAATCGCTTGCCTCATTCCTCGGACTCCTTCGAGAACAGGTTAGCCCTGATCTCCAGCTCCCACAGAATTCTCTGCTTCCTTTCCACCCTGTTTTCCTTTAGCTGAGCCTTGATTCCCACCCAAAAAAACCAACAAACGTTGGGGCCCACCTTCAGGTCCTTGTCTGACCAGCTAGCCAGAACCCTGCCTCTGTCATCACTCAGGTATGTCTCCTAATGCCTGGGGCAGCTCTGCTATTAGCGCATGTAAATGTGGGCATTCAGAATGGCAATGTGAAAAGCCACAGACCAGCGGGGCTCATGACAGAAACCTCCTTATTGGAAGGACTGTGGTGAGCTGATCTTCAGCCTGACCTCAGCATCACACTTACGCCTCTCTTAGCCCTCATTCAAATGTTCAAAACTTTTGCAAGCCCTGTTTGGTTCTCCGCACTTGGACAGGGTTCATTGCAATGAACAATGGAAAAATAAGCTCACATGTGTGAATAGGGGACTGCATGTATTTATATGCACACCACTGTCTTATCCTAGATATTGTCATGACCTTAGTACAATATTAATTGTGGCACTGATAGTTCTTGAGCTGACAAGGCTTTTCCTTATCCTGAACCCATGATTTTTGATGGCATAGAGGCCCAAGAGCTTTATTTTTCACAAAAAAAGTCATCATATCTAGCACCAACCATATGACCAAATGTACGTGAAGGAAATCAGCAGCCAAGCAATCCTGCAGAAAACTCCAGGGCTAAGCACAGAGTAACCCAAGTTAAGGTTGCTTGGCGTAGAATTGCCCAATAGTTTCATCTTATGTTCTGTCACCATTGTGTTCAGAAGGGTTCTGAGGCCAAGGATAGCCTTAGCAAGAAAGAAAACAGATCGATCAGATCAGTGGTATTATCCACGGCCTTCATAAAGGGGAGTGGCATCATCTGGTATTCAGTTGCCGTCTTTAGTCTAGAGGTCACAGAGGGTGTGTCCGTGTCATTCAAAAGTGAGAATAATTTTGAAAATGAAGAAAAAAAGAGAAAATTCTCTAGAGTGTTTTTATTGGCCCTTCAACTCCAAGGACTTTCAGCTGCTGTCACACAATCAGGAGTCTGTTCTTGCTTTAGATTGAAATATATGTTTTCTTGGGGGCGCCTGGGTGGCGCAGTTGTTAAGTGTCTGCCTTCGGCTCAGGGCGTGATCCTGGCGTTATGGGATCGAGCCCCGCATCAGGCTCTTCAGCTATGAGCCTGCTCCTTCCTCTCCCACTCCCCCTGCTTGTGTTCCCTCTCTCGCTGGCTGTCTCTATCTCTGTCGAATAAATATTTAAAAAAAAAAAAGAAGTATATGTTTCCTTTATAACTCTGGTGGGACCGAATATAGGTTCTGTGTCTTCTCTTTGCCAGGAAGGGGAAGAATAAGTCATGAAATATATGAATAATCTGTAGATGTGGGTTACCAAGACATTTTCTCATCAAGAAATATATAATCTAACTGGGTGTGTGGCTCATGTTTTAACATGTACGATCACTTCCTGTGCCACTTGCTCTTCCAGTGTTCCTTGGCGTTACTTCTCTATATAAAGCCTCTGTTCCAACTAGGCATTCTGTTTCCTATATATGCCATGCATGCGTTAACCACAGTGCCTTTGCTTATGCCATCTCTCCCATCGAAATGACCTTTGTCCCATCGAAATGACCTTTCTCTCACTACTTAATGGAACCTGTATTGATTCTTGAAGCTCCCATTCATGATCTTCCTCCTCCATGAAGCTTTCCCTGATATGCCAGCCCCGTGTGAGCTCCCCCTCCTATACCATTTGCTGTCCGTATCACTAAGAGTGCAGCTATTTGGGAGACTTCTGACCCTGTTAGCCTGAGAACCCTTCTCTTCCCTCCCCATTGGTACTTTAAAGCCACCAAGCACTTTCTTTGCCGTCTGTGTACTCTCCTGTAGACGAGACACACGGTGAACTCAAACCATCGAAGTTACTGAAACAAATAGGAGTTTTTAGGACCAAGAGTTCTTGACCTCTGTGTTTCTCTAAACTGCATTATCAATCATACAGGCCTCTTAATAAATACAAATTATAGCTTAACAGGTGTAGGGGCCAGAGAACGTACATTTCTAACAAAATTGCCAGGCACTGAGTAGCAAGGCTTTGCACTGTTTTTCAAACACCAGGTACAACCCATTAGTGTCCATAAAGTCAGTTTAGTGGATCACAATCAATGTTTGTCAAAAATCAGTGGAGAAAAGAAAATAGTAAATAGTAAGTATCCTATGGAAGAGTAGTGTCATTTCCTATAATACTCTGGTGTGTGTGTGTGTGTGTGTGTGTGTGTGTGTGGAGAGAGAGAGAGAGAAATCCATTTTATACTGTGGACTGATTCAAAAAGTTTGAAAGCCTCTCCTTTAAAAGATAAAGCAAAATGAAATATCAACTTCTATCAGTGAATTAAGTTAAGACAATAAAACTCAGTGGGGTAAAAACTACGAAGGCTCCAGTATGCCGGGGCAATCTCTGAGAAGGTTCTAGCACAACATAGCACAGCACCGGAGCGGGAGAAGGCGCTGACTTGAGGACTAGCCTGCGGATCCAGCTGGTCGGCCTTTCTCTGTGGTTGAGCTCACTTCCTGTACCTAACTGAGAGGCAACGATGAAAATTCTTTAGTGGGTGGGTGTTTCCTAATTTGTTACTATATCGTGGAAGGGATAATACCACTGTTTCCTTCAAGGTCAGCTGCTGATTTTGGTAATCTCATAAACCCAGTGCAAATATTCTTTTGAAGCTTGATGAGTCTCTGCTCTGTTACCTCCATTAGCCTTGAGACATATTTATAGCAATGTGTGGGCCCTGGGGAGAAAAAGAATATAACATTGCTTGAACGTATGTTATAAATAGTAGTTTCTTGCTCTTTTTTACTTCTTCAGAAAAAATGAAACCAAAAGAATTTTTTTTTAATTTTTTGTTTCAGACTATTCCAAACTATTCCCGTACCTAGCACAATGCCTAGCATACTTACCTAGCATAAGATACAAGATTTGCTATTTATAATATGTTTTATATTTAGCAAATCTAATATCTTACTCTCTTCTGCAAAAG
The DNA here is from genome assembly GCF_002007445.2 of Ailuropoda melanoleuca. NCBI lineage: Eukaryota > Metazoa > Chordata > Mammalia > Carnivora > Ursidae > Ailuropoda > Ailuropoda melanoleuca. The sequence continues at coordinate 30,106,239 of NC_048228.1, read as the reverse complement.
TTAAAGAATTATAAAAATAGTTTGTAAAAGGGTGCCTGTGGGGCTCAGTGGGTTAAGCGTCTGCCTTCAGCTCGTGTCATGATCCCAGTGTCCTAGGATCAAGCCCCGGTTGGGCTCCCTGCTCAGCGGGGAGCCTGCTTCTCCCTCTCCCTCTCCCTCTGCCTCTCCTGTTGCTTGTGCTCTCTCTGTCTCTGTCTCTGTCAAATAAATAAATAAAATCTAAAAAAAAAAAAGTTTGCAAAAGAAGACAGTGTTCCCGTATATGAAAACAAAAGGGCTTTCTTACTGTATCATTGTTATTAGTCACCTTGACTGCTGAGAAAACTAAAGTTGCTATTTGTGTGGGGTCACAGAGCTAGCAAGTAGGAAGTTGGGGCAAACAGTCGAGTTAAGGAGATGACCAGAGACAGAGGCATGGTCTCTCCTCCACAGAACTCTCTCTCCCTGCTCCATGCTACATAGATGTTTGCGATTGAAGTTCGCTGCTTATTCGCATTTCTTTTCAGGAGGCATTTCCCAGTTGTCGAAAGGTTTCTTACTGTACTTAATTCTAAAAACATCAGCTTCCTAATGCAGTGGGGGACGACGTGACAGAACAGCAGAGGAAAATGACTTACTTGGAGTTTGAATCAACAAGCAGTAGGCGCAGGGTGAATCAGCAGCGTGATGCAATTGTCAAGAAACTACTGCAACCTTGGGCTGCCTTGCTGCGAACGTAGCCGCTGGAGTAAGGGAAGGTCCTTCGAGGCTTAGTTTCCACATCAGATCTTACTTTCAAGATAGATTTTTAAAATTTGGAAGGTTTTCAGAGAAGATAAAGTCCCTGGGTGATAAAGGGACTGAAAGCCTCTCGCAAAAAGAGAAGTTGAAGGTGATGGAAAGAGACAATACAATTTAAATGCTTTAACTATGTAAGTATCATGTATAGAACTCCAAGCAGCAGCTGGGGCGCCGTCTGTGGAAAGCTAGGCAGCAAGAAACAGCAGCTCAATATAGGCCAGAGTTTTCTGGCCATCCACCATGGCAGTATGGAAAGAGCGGGCCTATGAAGTAGTGAGATCCCCGCCCCCCGCCCCACGTCATTATCAAAGATTGGATACAAGTCTTGTTAGGGTTGAGGCTTTATTCATCCACTGTACAAAAGAATTTTTTAAAAGAATTATAAACCAACCTGATGGGGGTTTATACGTGGATTTTATTTACTAAGCTAAACACTTTCTTAAAGATCTATTTATTTATTTGAGAGAGAGAGAGAGAGAATGCATGTGCATGCGTGAGTCAGGGGTGGGGGGCAGAGGGAGAGAGAGAATCTTAAGCAGACTCCCCACTGAACGCAGAGCCCAGCGTGGGGCTCGATCTCACCACCCTGAGATCATGACCTGAGCTGAAAACAAGAGGCAGGCACTTAACCAACTGAGCCACCCAGGCGCCCCTAAGCTAAACATTTTTAAGTGTTTAATTTTTTAGAGCTTAGAAGCATATATGATTTTTATAGTCACCAGAAACACGTTTACTGTGAAGCCAGTGAGGCCTCAGCTTCAGGGCCCCTCCCTGGTACAGATCCTGACCATATAGTTAATACGTGTCATCCGTTCAAAGAGTATTTAAAATTAGTTCTTATACATGAAAATGTAAAATGCCCTGGAATCTTAGAGCTCCTATTTCAGAGAAACTTGATAGAGGTCCCAGAGTTTGCCAACAATTTAAAAAACTTCATTATCAATAAACTTAAAAATAATTTTTCTATGCTGTCAATAATTTTTAAAAATATTCTAGATATGGGGCACCTAAGTGGCTCAGTCAGTTAAGCAGCTGCCTTTAGCTCGGGTCATGATCTTAGGGTCCTGGGATCGAGCCCCACCTCAGGCACCCTGCTCAGTGGGGAGTCTGCTTCTCTCTCTCTCTGCCCTCCCCCTGCTTGTGCTCTCTCACTCACGCTCTCTCTCAAATAAATAAACGAATAAAATCTTTTAAAAAATATTCTAGATGAAAGAGTGAATTATTGTCCTAGTCTCTCTCTAAAAAATCTGTATTTTAAAATTGTTATCATATGAAGAAATAAAGATAATCCAACCAAAACTGCAGAGGAAAAAAGTAGAAGAGGATGTGAGACAGTTAATGAAAATAAGTTATTTTTCTGGGTTCTGTGATGTTTGTGATATTTGTCAGCTTTTTAAATGTATAGTGTTTTGTGATTTCTCATTTTAAATAATTACTTTACTTATTTTTTGTAATTGTATATTAATTTCCTTAAAGATAATTCCAAATTTTACAAGCTTCAAGCTCTCTAAAATCTGACTCTCCCCCCTAAAAATCAGAATAACAAAAACAATTGTTTTCAACAGTTGCAGTGATAGGAACTTAGCTGGAACAGTTCCGTGCAATTAGGACTTTACGTAAGGAGCTGTCAGAGGTTCATATTAAGCCATAAAATTCCCTGTAGCCGTCAGCCAAGGACCTGTCAATATTCAGCGCCCCGTGTAGCTTGGCCAACCTCCCAGCTTCATCTCCTAGCACCTGATGGCTGCCCGCCAGCACTCATCCCAAGTTACTCACACCGCCACGCGGTGCTCTGATGCTAGACGCACTTACCATTCTCTTGTTTCGAGGCCTGCACTCCTGTTATTCCCTCCCCATGGAATAGCTCCCTGAACAACTGTCACTCCAAATCTCACCAGGTTTTAAATGGAGAAGTCTCTCTGTCTCTCTTTCTCTCTCTCCCTCCCTCCCCTTCCCTCTCCCTCCCCCTTCATCCAAGTGCTAGGTCAGTTCCAGTGTTCCATAAACAGTAGTTGAATAAATGAAAGAATAAAACAAATTATTAACAGGGCTATCTCTGGAGGTTGGATTAAAGAAGACATTGACTGTTTTCATTTTTTCAAATTTTAGTTTCCCAATTGATAGATAAATCTATTTTATTATTATTTTTTACATTAGATAAGCCAAATTAGGAAAATCTGATAGAGCTGAAGTCTCCCTGAACAACACCCTTAATCTTGGTTCCTTCCAGGATTTGAGTTTGGTGTGTATTTTTTTCAGACTTCTATTTTACGCTTTTACGTATCTTTGTACGTAAATGTGTATGTGTTGTATTGTTTGGGTGGGGGGAAGATTTTTAAAAAATAAGTGGTGTTGGGCACCTGGGTGGTTCAGTCTGTTAAGTGTTTGCCTTTGGCTCAGGTCATGGTCCCGGGGTCCTGGGATCCAGTCCCCCATCGGGCTCCTTGCTGAGTGGGGACCTTGCTTCTCCCTCTCCCTCTGCCTGCTGCTCCCCCTGCTTGGGCTCTCTCTCTGTCAAACAAATAAATAAAATCTTAAAAAAAAAAAGTGGTGTCATGCTGTCTGCCACTAGTTCCTCTTTTTTTTTTTTTGAAGATTTTATTTATTTATTTGACAGAGACAGAGACAGCCAGCTAGAGAGGGAATGCAAGCAGGGGGAGTGGGAAAGGAAGAAGCAGGCTCATAGCAGAGGAGCCTGATGTGGGGCTCGATCCCATAACTCCGGGATCACGCCCTGAGCCGAAGGCAGATGCTTAACCGCTGTGCCACCCAGGTGCCCCTAGTTCCTCTAACTTAATAACATGCTTTGGGATCCATCAACCTTGATTTGTGCAGGTATGCACACATCCTCTGCGATGCTTGGGGGGTGCACTTGGCTTCTGAGCAGGACGGTTTTCAGTTGTTCAGGACAGCGTTGTTCTTTGTTGGGAGTTAAGCATTCTGGGCACCTCCCCACCCCCACCCACGCGCACAAAGTGCTGGTGGGACCTGACCCCTCGCCCTCATCACTTGGCAACGAAATGCTCTCAACGCCTTTTCACCCTCAGTTAACTTCTTACACAGTCTTCCTCTATGAGCTCTCAACTTTATCATTTCTCTGCTGGTGGATATTCAGGATGGCTCCAAATTTTTCCTCTCACCAAGTCTGCAGTAAACACCTTGTTCCTCTGTCCTTCTGCTTCTGTGTGAGTGTTGCACGAGGCCGACTCTAGAACGGGAGTCGCTGGTCCCAGGCCCATGTTCAGCCCACATGTGCTAGATTGCCCTTCAACTTCTGCCCTTCCCAACAGGGGACGGTAAGACCCATGGGCCTGTGTTCTTCAGTACCTCACACTGTCTAATTCTTCAAGTTTGGCCACTCCGGCGAGTAAAGAAAATATCACATTGTTGCCTTAATTTGCATTTCTCTGATTAGTATTGAGACTATTTGAACTATTTCCTCTTTTGTGAAAGACTTTCACTTTCTCTTCTGTATGTGTAATATCTTAATTTTTACTACATATGATTTATAATGAGAAAAAAATGATACATACTTTACCAAATAACTTACATATCCTTCAAGGCCTGCTCAGATAGTGGTTCTTTCAAACAACGGTCTTGATCTTTCTTCCTGGAACCATTCCTTTGGATGCAGTTTGCAAAGCACTTGTCTTACCCTCCTGACTAAATTAATGGAGACTAGACTGGGGCTTTTCCATTTTTGTTCCCTTTGACCTGCCTAGTATAATGCCTTACGTAATGTCTGGTACAGATTTGAAACTTAATAAATAAAGATTGGAATGATAAAAGGTAGAGAAGGTTGATTATGAGAAAACTATCAACTTTAGTCTACTTTCAGCCTTTAGCTTTTTGTAGACACGGTGTTGAACGATCCTTACCGGAAGTGGATATAGTCCTATAAAGGACACGTAATGTTATTTGGATCAAGAGTCACTTCCCCAGAAGATCTGTTCATCAGAGTTTCTAGGAAAAGAATACTTAACTAAAAGAGGAAGGTCAGATGTTTGTGAAAAAAGCTCTTTGGGGACTGAGGGTCCCATTGCCCCAGAGACATCATGACACCTAGGAGGCTGCCTGGCAGTGTCTGTCTTAGGTTAGCCCAGGCCTAGGCCTCCATAAAGGTGGCAATAGTGAGGCAACCAAGCTGCGACCCAGAAATTAACCCATGCTCAGATGTTCCACGTTCGAGCTCAGTGTGATTCTCCCTGCTTTATACTCAAGTGTTTCTCGTGTGTTTATTATATATAGGTGTTATTTAAGGATGACCATAAAAAAATTCTTAGTAAAAACTGCCATCAAGCTGTAATTATCAGAAGAATTTTGTAAATGTTTTAAATGACGTCAGATCTCACTGAAAAGAATCCAAAAAAACGTCCAAATCCTTTATGCTTTAGAATTTCGTGAATCAAGGTTTATCACTTCAAATAAGTGATGCATTGGCCCAAACTGAATCTTATGCCCAAGTGTTCATCCAAAAATTAATTATTGGCGTAATGTATTTGAGGACTTGTGACCTTGTAGAGATTTCACCTATCAAAAAGAATTAGAATTTTGGCTGTAATCAAACCTGATGACATACAACACTGTATTAGTTTCAGGTCCAATTGTCCTTTGAAAGCAGTTTGTAATGAGAAGATTTGAACTTGTCTGAATCCGTTCAATGAAAGGGGCTGCTTTGCGTGTTAACCACTTGGTGGGTGTTCTTGTCAAATGTGTCTCCTTGCCATTGCTTCCAGCCAGCAAATACGTTTCTAATACAGGATGGGAACATCTGTGCCCCACAGAGGAAATATGCTAAAGAAACATGTATTGGGAAATACAGATTTAGAAAACAGATAGCTTGGAGACCTATGTAGAAACTTCCTTCCACAGATGGTCTCATGTGTACTGTTTATTATCAGGCCAAAGTTTCATGCCAGAGGGATGTCCAGGTAGAGGCCAGGGTGGTTCATGACAGCAGGAGCCCTTGCTCTCAGAGTAAGGCTCTTCCTGGAAAAAAAAAAAATTTTTTTTTAAAGATTTTACTTAATTTGAGAGAGAAAGAGCACACATGAGTTGGGGGGGGGGGTAGACCACAGAGGCAGAGGGAGAAGCGGTATCCCTGCTGAACAGGGAGCCCGAGGCAAGGTTCCATCCCCGGACGCTGGGATCATGACCTGAGCCGAAGGCAGATGCCCAACCGAATGAGCCACCCAGGCGTCCCCTTCCTTGAAGTTCTTGCTCACTACCCATACCTCTCTGATAGCTCTTCGATCACTGACCTAATTGACTTCACTTGTGTAGTTGCCTGGGTCCCCTTCCTCTCTGCTGCCCTGAGCTGGGGTCCCTTGCAGCAGCAACTGTCCCCAGTCCCTAGCTTCCTGTTATCCAAAATAAATTCAGGATAATAAAAAACTATATTTGAGCCACAAGAAAATCACACCGCAGAGGATATATCACAAGTTATGGCTTTGTGGGTCTCTGTGGTCTCACGAAACGACTCCCTTGTCCTGAGTTCTGCTGTTTGCGAAGCCTGATTCGGCCATTTCATGTGTGTTCATGTGAGCAGTACTTCAACTGGCCCATGGGATATGGCTAGTGTGAATCCTGTTTTGGAAGTGAGAAAGCTGAGGCTCAGACTGGTTATGTAACTTGCCCAAGGTCACACAGCTGGTAGAGGTGTCTATCACCTGGACAGGACTCAGGTAAACCAACTCCAGGGGCCACAGTCCCAGCCCACCACACTGGGCTGCCTCTAGTGAGTCATTAAAAAAACAACCCTGTAAGACCTGTAATCAGGGGGAAAGAGCTAGGTGCAGGACAGTGTGCCTAAAATGTTCTTATTTCCACAGAATTAGAAGGTGGGGGACGTACTAGAATGCCTTTAGATGCATAGATGTCTCTGAGGAGGAAACATGGGAAAGTGGTTGACACTGGTGTCCTCTGGGGGCGAAAACAAGGAGACTGGGGATTCAGGGTGAGAACAAGACTTTATTTTTACTGCGTCTTCTTTTGAACTCTTTGGGGCTTTTTTCCTTCTACCATGGATCTATGTTACCTTTTCTAAAACAAACTTCTTTTTAAACATATAGATCGATTTGAATCTCCTTGGGACTTCTCTGGCTCTTCAGATGTTTGTCAGTTTGAAACACTATCTGATGGGGTTTACGTGACAGTATAAAACGTCTGAATTCCTTGTGTTCGGCTTCATTTCACTCGCAACAATGGACTGCAGTACAGTGGCTCAGTGCTCTGCAAAAGGTAGACCCACGCCTTGTGAAAGAGAGAGCAAAACAAAGACAGAAAACTGGCCAAACCTTATTCTTACAGTTATTTTTGACTCAGCCTTTGGAAAAAAAAAATTGTTTACACAGTAACATTGTATGTCTGTTCGCTAGGGCTGCCTTGACAGAGTGGCACAAAACGGGTGGTTTAAACAGCGGAAATGTATTGCCTCAAAGTTCTGGAGGATAGAAAGCCAGAAATCCAGGTGTCAGTTGTGTTGCTTCCTTCCAAGGGTCGTAAGGGAGGATCTGTTCCAGCCCTTCCTTCTTGACTTGTAGGTGGCCGGCTTCACGTTCCCAGGGCATTCTCCCTGTTGGCAAGTCTGTCTCCAAATATGCCCTTTTTGTAAGAAGGCACCAGTCATATTGGGTTCGGGTCCACCTTTAATGACCTCATTATAACTTGCTAAAGACAAGACCCTATCTCCAAATAAGGCCACATGCTGAAGTACTGGGAATCAGGACTTCAACCTATGAATTTTCAGGACACAGTTCAACCCCCAACACTGCTACTTGCCCATTCTCTCTACTCTCCCTTCTACCCGGCCCAGAGAGGTCCTTGTCCTGATGTTTGGCCTGAGAGTTTGGTCTCTGGGCTACCTATGGTGGAGAATATCGCTGAGGTCATCTTTGAGAGGAAAACCCAGTGCAGGAAGAGTCACTTGCGGTGAGTCAGGAAAGTGTGGTCCTCTTCTTCCTAGGTGGTATCACGGCAACCTCACACGCCACGCGGCCGAGGCGCTTCTCCTCTCAAACGGATGTGATGGAAGCTACCTTCTGAGGGACAGCAATGAAAGGACTGGGCTCTACTCTCTCTCCGTGAGGTAGGATGCTTACGAACTCTCTGAATTCGACATCATCCCATCTCTTCCTTACACAGGCATTGACTTTATCATCACGCTCAGATTGTCAGATAGCAACATTCTCACATTGCCCAAAAAAAATTCTCTTGACTCCTGGTAGACCTGCAGCTCTAAGGATTCCAAGCTCTGGATGGCCGACTGTAAGAAACATTCTTCCTCCTTCCCTCGGCAGGGAAGAAAAGGCGAGAGCTGAAGGACACTTTATGAATTGCTTAATGTCTCTCTTGCCTGATGGAGAAACTGAAGCCCAAAGTGCTAAAGTGTCTTTGCACCCCATAAATCAGTGAATCCAAATCCCTGAAACCCTTTTAATATTCCTTGCTTCCCCTGGAAAATCAGAATGATTTGCGAGTGTGCAACATTCATAATAGCAAACTCAAGCAGGCAGTAAGGCAAATTTTAATTTTTTTTTTCCATAAAGGGACTGAACTTTCTCCAAGCTCCACTTCCTCTGAATGTTAATGAAAATCCAGTCCCTACGCAGACCAAACCCATGACGGTGCAGTCCTTGCAGGGTCTCTCTCCTCCCCTGCTTCCTCCTAGCCGGCCTCCTGATCGGGGAAGCTGACCTCGGCAGGTGGAAATCAGGGGAAGGCGATGGTTCTCCATCAGCATCTGTCACCTTGGCCTCTGCGGGCATGTAGCAGGTCTTTCTGGGTTTATGGGACATTGCCCTCTGCTTAGACGAGGGATGTGAGGACCCCATGAAATTGCCCTCAGGCGCCACTCATTAATCTCAAACCATTGCTGTTTTGCCACTGTTCTGATGGCACCTCCATATTCCCCTAAAAAGAGTCCTTGACGGTGCACCCCTCATGTGGACCTGGCAGGGGAGGTTGTCTCTGTTCTGTTCTGCCCCCTGTGGTCTAGGCCTCCTTGCCACTAACTCAGTAGCAACATTTACACTCCTTTCTGTCTGAATCCTCTTTTTCATCCAGCTTAGAGCCCGTTTTTATTTTTTTTTATTTTTTTTTTATTATCTTATGTTAGTCGCCATACAGTACATCCCTGGTTTCTGATGCAAAGTTCGATGATTCATTAGTTGCGTATAAAACCCAGTGCACCATGCAATACGTGCCCTCCTTACTACCCATCACCTTAGAGAGCGTTTTTTGTTCTGCTTTGTTTTCATAAGTCTCCTCTCCCTCCGAGAAGGGGAAAAACTGGCTTCAGAAGTATTTCCCTAAATAATTGATGGTGGGCTTCTATGAGCTCAAAAGCCAAGAATTAATTTTTTTTAAATCCTCTCTTTGTGCTTCTGGACTTCCGTATTTTCTGTGCCACAAAGCAAATAACCCCAAACTTAGTGGCTTTAAACAACTACATTGATTATCTCCCAGTTTCTGTGCGTCAGAAGCCCAGGCCGCTTCTCCAGTTTCTGTGCTCGGGCTCCTACCAAGCCAAAAATAAGGTGCTGACTGAGGCTGTGGTTCTCTGGGACTCAGCGTCCTCGTCCTTCATTCTCTTCTTTTTTGCTTCATTCCTTTTCATTCATTTCCTTGCTGCTGTAGGACTGAGCTCCCCGTTTTCCATCTAGCTATTGGCCAGGGATCAGGGTCAGCTTCTGGAATCCACCCACAGTTCCCTGCCAAGTGGCCCAAGTGAACTGGCAGGCAGTTCACAGCATGGATGTTTGCTGCCTTCTAGACCAGCTAGAGTGTGTCTCTCTGATCTCCTCTCCTGTGACCAGCCAGAAAGAACTCTTTGCTTTGACCAAGACTCTCATGTGATTAAGTCGGGCCCACCCAGACGATCTCCCTATTGTCAGGTCAGCGAGCACGGGGTCTTAATGATCTGCAAAATCCCTTCATAGCAGCATCTGCGCGAGCATTTTGTTGGATAAATGGGAAAAGGTGTTTGGAGTCCGGGCACTGCGAATCGGAGTCATGATAGATGGCTGCCTGCCACACCTTCCACTCCTGGGAGCAGAGGTCTAGAGGCCTACTCTAAGGGCAGTGGGAGAAATCAGTGGGAGGGTGATGGGGTTAAATAAGAGGGTCATAGAGAAAACACACACACACACACACATTAACATTTTTCATGTTACTCTGCCATATTTTGCTTAAAATTTCTCTAAATAACATTTTGGGAAAAGTATTATTCAGACAGGAAATCCTGCTTGGGTGGAAGCGGGAATGGTGCTTTCTCTGATGGATAGCAGAGGTGAAAATGTCATCAAGTGGCTGGGCTACAAATCCTTTAATACATAGATCTCCCCCAAATCACAAACAAACCTGCAGAAGTATTGGATCAAAGAATGTTCACTTTTCCCCTGCAGATGTCTCATCTGAACAATAAAATCAGAGGCTTCTACAATTAGGGGGCAGATATCGATCACATCTGTATAAAAATGTAAAACACAGCTTGTTAATTTCCAAGACAAGCACTTGGAAATACTTTTAGAAAAAAAATAAAAAACCACCAGCAGAGGTGACAGGAACCACAGCCTGGCTCAGAAGCATGGCTTAGTTCACTCACTCATTTGTTCACTCGGTCAAGAATAAGTACTTGAGAGGATCCGCTCTATGCCGACCACGCTGGTGAGTGTTGCAGAAGATTCAGACTTTTCCCTGAGTAAGTCCAGCCTCCCAGGGGCAGCGGGACACTGCACAGGTGGCTCTCTACAAGGCAGCGTGCAGTAACCCACGGGAAAGAACGCCAGCTCCGTGCTTGGAGGGTTGAGGAGAGCAAAGCAAGTAACTCAAGATGGAAGTATCTCCAGTCATTGACAGAGTAGGCGGTGTTTGAACTGATGCTTGATCAGAAACAAAGGGGATGATGTTGCAGGTGAAAGGAACTGGAAGAGCTGAGGGGCAACAGCAGAAACTTCTAGGAGAATCGTAGGTCCACTTGGATTGGAGCAGCAGTTCTCAGGGGCCCCAGACCAGCAGCATCACCTGAGAACATGTTAGGGATGCAAATTCCTGGGCCTTGGAAGTACTGAGTCAGGAATTCAGGGGGTAGGGCCTAGAAATCGGGGTTTTAACAAGCCCTCCAGGTGATTCTGATTTCTGATGCATGCTAAAGTTGGAGCAGGCCATTCACAGAGAGAAGACGGAGGAGAGGGGCGCCTGGGTGGTGCAGTCTTTAAGCGTCTGCCTTCGGCTCAGGGCGTGATCCCAGCGTTCTGAGATTGAGCCCCACATCAGGCTCCTCTGCTGGGAGCCTGCTTCTTCCTCTCCCACTCCCCCTGCTTGTGTTCCCTCTCTCGCTGGCTGTCTCTCTCTGTCAAATAAATAAATAAAATCTTAAAAAAAAAAAGATGGAGGAGAGGAATAGTGGAAGTCAAATAATACATACTTATTTATGTATATGTATATAAATAATATATATATAATTTATTTATAATAACTATATATACTTACAATTTAAAATTTATTTAATGCTCTGCCTCATTCCAAAAATGAGGTGGAAAATGACATTGTAGGAAATTGGGTATTTTATTCAGTAGGCAGTGGAACCAGCTTGGCAAGAAAAGGGCTGGGCTCACACAACTAATTAAGGGACAGAAGCCGAATTCAGACTGACTCCCAAACAAGTAAGAGAGAAGAGCCAAAAAGAGGAGGACTTGGGGAGGGTGCAACCTGCCATTTCTGTCATCCCCATTCTCTCCCGTCTTAAACACTGAAGGGGGTTACCGGTCAAGGGCCCTCTCGGGAAGTCAGAGAATGCACAGGGAGAATCGTCTCTTGTCTTCCATTAGAGTGAAAAATTGAGAAAAGCTCTGCCACAAAAACACAAGTGCTTTAAAAATGCCAGTGATTTCAATATTGTGTCGAAATTCTCAGTTTTTAGAAGAGTTTAATGGTGATGCTAGTACTTAGATTATATTTCCCTTCTTCAAAAAAAGATATTCATTTGTTAAATAACCTTAAGCATTTCTTTTTCCCTTTCAGAGCCAAAGACTCTGTCAAACACTTTCATGTTGAATATACCGGATATTCATTTAAATTTGGCTTTAATGAATTCTCATCTTTGAAGGATTTTGTCAAGCATTTTGCAAACCAGCCTTTGATTGGAAGTGAGACAGGTGAGCAATGAACAGAGAGCTACTTCCCCATGTTTCAGGGTGGAGGAGGGGCAGGGGGGGTTTCATTTAGTAGCTGTCACTTCTGTTGAATTATGTGCATATGATACACAATTAGATATGTTTAGAAACAATTTTTTATCCAGTTACAGTGCCATATGCTACACTAATAAATTATATATGCATATATTAGAATTGCCTTTAGGAGAAACCAATGTGCTCTGTACAAAGAGGGTAGTTTTCTTGGACTATGTTATTTAATGGATTGATTTAAAGTACACAATTTTTAAAAAATAGTCTATTCATTTTATAACAATATATATAACCAACGAAGAAAGGAGAAAGGCCAGAACAACTTTTTGATTCCTCATGATTTTAGGTATGGGCAGTTTGCATACTGGGGAGGCCCATAACAGATAATTTTGAGAATTTTCAGAAATAAAATTGATGCTTACATTTCCACAAAGATCACTGAATATTGAAAATATTGACTAGAAATTGCTCTCTTTAGCAAGGCCTTTACTTATTTCACCATAAAATTCTGTTTCTCTTGTCTTGGTTTTTGTACGTTTTTACACTGAACTTAAAGACGGATGGAAAATTTTGAATTTCCCTGTTTGAGTGGTTAAAGTCAAACCAGAATATTCAAGTTAAAAAAAAAAAAACAACCACACGCTTCCTTGGTATTTGAATTATCTAACTCGTTTTCCTGTACCAGTTCAATAAAGTAAGCAGAAGATCACCCCTATATTTGTGATACAGAATCACAATTTTATGTGACCGAAGTGATGATAACTGTCAGTTAATCAAAAGTTGGGCAATTCCAGAACTTGGGGCAGAAGAGGAACTCAGGACGTCACAGCGCCACTGTTGTACCATGAACTTGCACATACTCGTTCTCTTGGAAACATGGCCAGCGGGTTCTTCGTTAACTTTACAGTGGTGGGGACAGATGCCACCACTGGCTTTTCCTTTTCTGCTGTTTCTGTGGCCTGGATAGGCCCTCAGATGAATCACACAGTATCAAGTGTAGACAACAAGCACAGTGGAAACCACAAAATAGTTGTCTTGCTTTATACTGACCGCACCAAGCCTGTAATAGAATATTCCAAACTACAAAATGGAAGCTATAATTTTTTTTTCTGGTGGAAATTCTCCCAATCGGCCCTGAACGTCACTTCGCCATTCAACCACAGTGCTTCTCATAAACACACGGCAGGTGGGCATGTATTATTTATTTCCATCGCTACTTCCGCGTAAGCAAGCTTTTCAATTTCTCAAATCCTTTCTCTTCAGACTTACTTCCTACTTGTTTCCAACCCTACGCTCAATGTTACTCCCTTCTTGGACACTAGAAATTGAGAAGAGATTTTTGAAGCTACAGACTTTGTCTTACCTGCCTCTGTTGGTGTCCTTCTCCACCAACCCAGGTCCTGATACAGTGCCTGAGCTTCCGGTGAATCAATGGATGAGTGGATGGATAACTAAGGGTGGGAACTCTGTGTAGCCTCAAAGCCATGACAAGTGTTATCTTGCAGCCTTCTTTCTTCCTCCAAGCAACATCAGCTTCTTTCTTTTAAACTCTCCGCCTAGACTCTATTTTTAACCCCTTGGATCATTCTCTGTGCTCCGTCCTGAACTTTCTCCAAGTTAGGGAAAAGGTGCCCACTCTACCTATCAAAATGTTTCAAAAAACTTTAAGACCAAAGTGAATGTAGTGATTTCTGGTGGACCCTTTCTGGCACAGGTCCCATCTCCAGGCAAGAGGATCACCTAAGACTTTACCAAAGTAAAGTGTCCTTGACATTGAATTCAGGACAATGAAGTTTCCTGTAAATACATTAATCTAACTAAAGAAGGTTTACCATTAATCCATTAGGGTTTGTAAAAAAAAAAAAAAAATGTATAATCCTGACTCCTGTGGTAGTTTTATCCAAAGCCAAAGTTCGCTGTATCATTAACATTAACCATAACTACTTCATGCACTGCAATAAAACTCAGGAAACTAAGATTTTCATCCTCTCTGCTGCATCTTCTCTGTTCCATTACTATCCAACAGGGAATTGGCTATCATTTGAACCCCTGCTATAGGCTCTTGATGCTTATGGGTATGTACTTGACTTAGTAACTTCCAGCCCTTGAGTTAGATTCCATAACTCTGAAATATTCCTCTTATCTGTCCCAGCCAGATGAAGGCAAAGCCACGGACTGGGAACAAGGGGAAAAACCCATGACAACGGAGTGTTCTAGTTTTGCCCCTCTGGGAGTAATAGGCCTCAGGAAACAAGATAACGTGCTGAAGTCATGATGACTCTTAAGCCCAGCGGATTTTCGGAAGCCACAGTCAGCACTGTGACCCATGAATAACAGTGAGTGGAAACCAGGATGCCACCTTCTAAAAACAGGTCTCTTCTTATTCATTTAAGTATTGGCTCCTGGTGTTGACCCCCGGTGATCAGGAAACCTCCAGGCTGATGAATTCTCGTTCACCATCAGACAAAGTGCAAATTCTTAAAGTTTTCATTCGATTAAAGATTACCACGGGGAATATTTGCATGCACAATGGATGAGGCCTGCCAGGGTTCTGACTTCCAGATCCTGGGAATGGAGAGGACTCAAACTGCGTATGTCAGCCCACTCCTTTTAGCCCAGACCCCCACTAGGCCAGCATGCCCCTGCAGAGCCCAGAGAGTGAGTTTATTTAAGAGACACTTCCCCACACTTATCCATGGCTGCATTACCTCCTAGGGCAAAGGCGGGGGGGGGGTCCTCCAAAAAACCAATAGCCTTACACATAATATAGAGGGGAACCCAGGTTTCCCTTAGGCTCTGGGTCCTAAGAAAATCTTTGTATTCAGGAGGCGTAAAAGTGTTAACCTCAAGGGAAGAATACTATTTTAAGATATCCTTTTTCTTACTCTATTCCTATACTCTACTCTTTAAACTCTGAGGATTTCTGTTCCTAATCAGAAGAGTGAAGATTTCCTAAGAAAGATCTAAGCCTCCTGACAGCCTCAATATTCTACTATTATAATTTCCCTTGCTATAATCTTCATTTAAACTTTCCAATCTCCATGAAAGTTTTTGTTCACTTTAATTTCTCTTTATTGAAACCCATAAACACTCTTAAGATATTTCTGACTGTCAAATCCCAGTCATTTCCCAAGTATATCATAGAGACACCTGACATGTTCTCTTCCTTTACTTTCCTCGGTGGCTCTTTTATCTTCTAACAAATTGCATAATTCACTTTTTAAAAAATCTTTGCAAAAAAATTAAAAATAAAAAAAAAATCTTTGCACTAGTATGTAAATCCTATGAGAAGAGGAATTTTTGTCAGTTTCGTACCCTGATCCTGATTCCCAGTACATAAAGGAATAATGCTACTAATTAACCACAACATTTCGTCATTTCATGTTGATTTCCCATTCATCCCATTGCCCAAGCCTGCATTGCAACATGCATGGCAACACCTCAGCCAGTGAACTTCTGACAATTTTTACTTCCAAAGTTTATACAAAGCATCGTTTGAAGTGATGCTTTGTGTTGTCTGTATGCTCGGTAATGATTAAATTCAGAATTTGACTTTCATTTGTAATCATAGGCCGCTATGTAAATAAAACCTCCTTCATATGTGTACATGGCTTCTAAATTAAACTCAAATAGACTTGGAAATTTGAGACTTTTTTATTAGCATGGATATGTTTGGTCCATTATCAATTTTTACTGTACCCTCGTACAATTAGCTAAGTTTCGTATATATAATCTTGAAAATTTAGACAGCATTTATTTTATTTTATTTATTTTATTTTATTTTATTTTTTCGAGAGAGAGAGAGCTCATGCACAAAGGAGCAGGGAGAGGGAGAGGGGAAAAAGAAGAGGTAGAGAGAGAGGAGCAGACTCCCCGCTGAGTGTGGAGCATACAGCCCGATGCGGGACTCGAACCCAGGACCCTGAGATCATGTCCTGAGCCCAAGTCAGATGCTTAACCAACTGAGCCACCCAGGCGGCCCTAGATAGCGTTTATCTTTATCCTTAAATGTCCAAATATTATTAGAACAAAAATTACCTTTCCTATTACCCTTTGTTTCTATTAGAATACTTCCATATGTGAAGTAGTCATATACAATGTATTATAGGAATTACTGTGCTGTGACTTTAATCACCTACCCAGCATGAAAACGTATGATGCAAGTCAAGTGCTATGTCTGTGCTTACCCTTTATAATAATTGGTTCTCAGTTTTGAAGATCCTATCTGGTTCTTTCTTAAATGTCAAATTTCCACTTCTCTTTTTGTCTTGATGTGGGGATTCCCAACCTCTTGATAACTGCTAGAGTTATTATTATTTTATTTTGTAATACCAGCCTTTTTACCCAGGTGGCATTTAAGAATAATTAAGTTAAAATTAATTGTAGTTTGAGACTTGTGTGACATTTCTGGAAAATAATTGGTGATAACTCAGAATTCTGCCAACCACAAGCAAGAATCACTTCTTCAGTTTATGCTCGTTAAAAAAGGAAATTGTCTTAGTTTGTAATGAGGTGTGTTTGAAAAAGGAAGAAAGCAGGCAGGGAAGGGAAGGGAAGCAACATGTGTGGAGTGCTTACTGAGTTCCTAGCGTTCTGTCAGATGTTTTCACATATATCAAATTCTTGAATCTTCTGAACCTCCCACCATCGTGTGAAAATGGTCCCATTTCCAGATGAGGCAATCAAAACTTAGACATTCTGAGTTATCTGACCAAGGCGCCACAGCTCGCAAGCATCAGAGCTGCGAGTGGAATCCAGGCCAGCCTTGCTCTGGGGCTTTCCGCTCACCTTGCCGTCTCCTGACACTGGTCTACCAGTGACGCGCCATGGCACAGTGTGACCTCGAGTGGGTTTGGATGGGAAGAGCCCTGCCACCGTGACCTGTGAGAATGTTTGTAGGACATGGCGGGCCCCTCCCCCAGTCTCTTTTAAGGTCTGTAATGATATTTTTGGTATGTGATATAAAGCCATCGTCCTAAAAAATGCAAATCCATTCGAGCCTCTGTCTTTGTATTTACTGCTGTTCTTATTTTATTTACATGAATGGCCTTTTGAGAGATTATACTGGAGGAAATCTTACAACAGAAAAAGGCCGACTAGAAAACATACGTAGGCCCATCTGATTTATGTCCCCCCAGAAAGGATACAAAACAGTCTCTGTATATACAATCAGGTAAAATAAAATGTCAAGTTCGAATGGGAAAGTGGAAGAAAGGGAAACTGAGGCACAAAGATACAATGACCCCAGGTGGAAAGTACTTCAAATGGATAGTGTACATTTACAGGAAACAGGACACACGTCGGGTTACTGATGTCTTCGTATTTCTTCGCCCTGCCGTGGGCCTGGGAGTTCAACTAGTTACAGGCTATTAGAATGAAAAGGGAACCCATGGACCATCTCAGTTTTCCTCTACAAATGAGGAAACGGAGCCCTGGTGAGAAATGTCGAGGCAAAACCTCACATCCCCATTCCTCAAGCTGCCTCCTAAAGACTCCGTTTCTTTGAATTTTGATTCCTATGTCTGCCCTCCTGCCCACAACGGAGTACGTTTCACGGGCCGTGGAGAGTTTCCATGGTGTGGCCACCGCGACTGAGAATAACATGGTGTGATGAGTATGAACTCCCTGTTCAGCGCGGCTCCCTAGCTGGATGTCCTTGGGCGAATTATGTAACCTCTCTGAGATTCAGGTTCACCATCTTATAAATGAGAGCCGGTGACCTAATATTCGTGCCTTAATAGTTCATGACTTGCTGGTGAAGACTGAATGAGATTAGGTATGTAAGACTATAAAAATAATTTGTAGCGTGGCATAAATAATCATTATTATTGTCTTTTAATGAAGCATTGTTACGGTCATTCACTCCGCCCTATTGTGCAAGAGCCCTAGCTTCTTCGGCAGATCATGAAAAGTTAGTGAGGGACGACTGAATTTGTGTTCGTCAAATGGTTATGTCATCTCCAAATTTTAAGCCAGTTCCACTGTGGATTCAGGTGAAAGGTCAGATCAAGTGATCGCTCCAAAAAGAGTGAGCTGACTTGACTTGGGTATTTTAACAGAACCTTCCGACCTGGCTGACTGACCTGCTTCTCATCCCTCTGTGTAGGTCTCCCCTGGAGACTGGAAATGGAAATCAAAGCCCCTGTGAGTGTAAATGACCATAGTTTCACCAGCACCATTTTATGGCGGGTTCAAGTTCATTTGCAGAGCAGGTTGCAAAGAAGAAAGGAGAAAGATCTTGAATACTCCTGTCACTCCCTCTAAGAGCCACTTCCCACTGGCAGGAGGAGACAGAGGAACCTGCCATGGGTATGCCAGGTGCCAACCATGTTTTCTGAACCTGAGGGCAATAACGAGACATGGATCGATGTAGTCTTATTTCAATTTAATTCAACAAATACATATTGAGTGCCAACTACGAGCTGCACACTATTACTACTGACAATGGAGTGATGAATCAGATAGCAGCCCACCCTCAAACATCTTACAGTCTGGCTGAGAAACCTGAAGGGTAAGCAGATGCTTTAGTGCAGGAAAGAAATACTCCGAATATAAATTCCCTTTTCAGAGCTCTGTGTGCTCTTGAACGACTCTCTGTTGCAGATATCACCCCAGCGCCTGAGGCTTGAGGCTGTTCTTACTGTGTTGCTGACGGCCTGCGAGCATATGCGCCAGGGAGTCCCTCCTTGCAGTCTCACAATGTCACATACACAGTGGGTGGCCCGTAAGTTAACAGGGCAGCCCAAGCAAACTGAAGCACCTGCCTTGGTCTCGCTCTGATCGCCTCAAAAATGTACCTCCCCGGAGCGCTTCTGAAACCAGGTTTCATGTCAGAGGCAGGAAACAACAATCTCCTTCATGTAGCTCAGAAATTGAAGTGAAACTTGCAGCCAGGTCTCCAAGACCTGTGGCTGCAGAGCTTCCTCTCTCCTCCACCAGCCCCAGCCTCCTGTTGCTTTGTATCTGAATTTTCCCACCAAATCCTGGAGTTAATTTGGCCTCCTTATCACTCACCCGGATTTCCTCCCTTACCGAGCCAAGGCACCACCTTGGACCTTCGGTGGAAAGATAGTGAGTCTATGGAGGCCACATTTTCTAAGTTTCTTTTGATTGCAAATGACAGAAACCAACCTTGGCTGGCTGAATTTTTTTTTTAATGGGGGGAGGGGAGTACAGGGAGAGAAGTGAATTTCTCTCTTTCTTTCTTTCTTCTTTCTTTCTTTCTTTCTTTCTTTCTTTCTTTCTTCTTTCTTTCTTTTTTTACGGATATTAGTATTCTGTCCCCAAATATAAAGGCAGGATGAACCCCAAGAGACAATAAAGAATCAACCCCAAGATCAGGGCAACCCTGAAGCTTTCAGCAAACTGAAAAGCCTTACTTGGCCCTGCGCTGATAGCCTCAAAAATGTACGTCCACCGAGCGTTTCTGAGACCAGGTTTTATGTCAAAGGCAGGAGAGAACAGTCTGCTCGCGTACCTCAGATACTGAAGATGGTGGGCTTTCTCTCCAGAGAAGTAACTAAGTAGATCCCCGGGCAGTGAGTCCCATGAGTGCCGCCGGGAGAGGTGTTTGCCGGGGGGCGCCCAGGGTCTGTGGGGGTCTAGCCTGGTGTGCAAGGATGGGGCAGTCTCTGTGGAAGGGGAGATCATCGTAAGCCCGGCAGGGATGCCAAGAAGTCTATGTATTGCTTTCTCCTTGCATAGAACCCTCAGCTAAGAAGACCCGTCTTTAGGAGGTGGGATTATCCGTGGGAGCTAACTTTTTATAAGTAGATGGCCATTTTCTTTATTCCACCATTCAGTCTAGCCTCATTCATGGTCTTACTAGTTAAAATCAATCTATACTCAATTCTTCTTTCCTGTTGACTCATTATCATTTCCCTCAGTTTAGCTTTTGTTGGTTAAACTTTAGAAGAGGTTTTCGAAATAGAATTTGGTTGCCCCCAGTGGAGATTTGGACAGCTGTCCTTGACGCTGTGGTTCTGTCCTGGTCCCGGGCAGGGTAATCGTGGCCCTGGGAGGCTGGTTCCTCCCAGGCTCTTCTCTGACTTAACCTGAATTACTGTGGCATTCATTTACCCACTCACTGATCAAGCCTTCATTGTGTCAGCATCTTTAGTGGGAGGTGGGGATACAGAGATAAACTTGGCACCATACCTGCTCTGAAGGGACTCTCAGGGCTGGGAAAGGCACCTGTTGAAAAGACAATGGCTTTATAATATCAAGTGGTTTTGGCACTGTGGCTCAGGCAGCACCCATGGCCGGAGATCCTTACACAGTAACACAGCTGGCCCCCAAGGCTACGCTTATCTCCCAGGCACTGATACTGTGGTAGGCAAGATAATGCCCCCCCCCAAAAGATGCCCACGTTTCTCCCTGCACCTGTGAATATGCTATGTTACATGGCAAGAGGGAATTAAGTTTCAAGATGGAATTAAGACTACTAATCAGCTGACTTTGGATAGGGAGGTTATCCTGGGCTTTCCGGGGGGGGGGGCCATTGTCATTAAAAGGGTCTCTATAAGTGAAAGATGGGGGCAGTAGAGAGAGACCCAGAGACATGGCAGTGTGGGCAGGCCTCGCACGCACTGTTGCTGACTTTGAAGATGGAGGAATGGGGCTACCATGGCGGCAGCCTTTAGAAGCTGGAAAAGATAGGGAAAGGGTTCTCCGCTATAGCCTTTCCAGAAGGGAAGCAGCCCTGCCAGTACCTTAATGTTAGAGTCGTGAGACCCACTTCAGACTTCTGACCTCCAGAACTGTGAGATAATAAATTTGAGTTGGTCTAAGTCCCTACGGTGGTGGTGACTTGTTACAGAAGCAATGGGAAGCTACGTGCAGAACCAGGATTGACTAGGTACATCTTTCTACGGCATCATTTAAAAAATTACTTCCATATTAAGCATATGGAAAAGGATGGACATTTAGCGTCATCTCTGAAGAGAAAGCATGAGATTTCACCTTTTCTCTAACTTAGGGAGTGGCTTGGAGCCCTGGGCTCAGGCCCCTCCACTCCACTGTCAGATGGAAGGGTTTGGGGGTGCCCATGCATCTCACACAGCGGCCGCCAGGGGCTACTAGACTCTGCCATTTTCGTTGTTGGCAGAATGTCACACATGGGTCTTTTTTAACTCGACATTTAAAAATTCATGTTCCAGAGATGCGATCATTGGGTTTTCATTTAAGAATTTAAAAATACTTTCTATCAAAGTATAATAACATCTCACATTTTCATAATCCTTTCACAAACACTTTTTCTTCAGTGCTTCAAACAGCCTTGTGAAGAAAGGGTAATTATTCTCACAAGTCCAAGGGGGAAACAGAAGCTAGAATGACTATCCAGGATCAACAGGTACTGAATGGCAGTAAGCTAGCTCTTTCCGTGATGCCATGGTGACCACCAGGCACATCGCTTGAGGGGTTCTGGGGGGGCACCTTGTAGCCAGCCCCACATTCACGAGCATCTGGCACGTTACGATTGTGTCACACGCCCCCGAGCCTGTACAACGGCTGCTCTTGGTTTAGGCGTCTCTGCTTTCGTTATGACTGTAAAACTGTAGAACTATCGCTGGCCCCTTGTCCTCATATGACTGGCTCTGTTCTCATGAAAGGATCACATTGACAAGAGAGCGCTGACAATGCGCGAGTGCGGGACCAGGGCTTCAGATACCTGTGAAAGCCAGTTTTCATTGTGATCCCAATGCTACGGGTGTGAACTGGATGCAGAAAAAGGAGGCCAGTGTCTTCTTCTTCTCTGGGGCCCAGGTCAGAGACCCTCTCCTGGCTTTTCTCAGTGCTCCTTCTCAAGTGACAGCAGGGCGCCCCGTGGGCCCACTCTCAGAGGCCGCAGTTGGGTTTTTGCAGTCACTCCGTCGTGCATACTCGAGCACCGAGCACCGCAGAATCCTTTGGCTTTGTTTGTAGTGTATTATTACTATCACATGCTTTTTGACTGCAGAGGGGGTCTCTCTGTCCTCATTGTCTCTCTTACTCCAGTTCAAGGTCCATACTTTATTTGTTTTTTAAAGATTTAATTTATTTGAGAGAGAGAAAGAGAAAGGGAGAGAGAGCACGAGCAGGGGGGAGAGGCAGAGGGAGAGGGAAAAGCAGCCTCCCTGGGGAGCAGGGAGCCCGATGCGGGACTCCATCCCAGGACCCTGGGATCATGACCTGAGCCGAAGGCAGACGCTTAACCGACTGAGCCACCCAGGCGCCCAAGGTCCATACTTTCTATAATCTTTCAAGTACCTTCTCAAAGAAGCCTTTCTGACCACCCCTACGAATTATGCCCCTCCCCGACGCCGCTCTCATCTCCTGTTATGACCTTTATCGTGCTCTGTTAGGGCTCCCATAACACTGCTCTCACCTGACGTATTATATTTCTCTTCATTTCTTTTCTGGCCCCCCTCCGGAGGAGCGGGTGCTCTAGCTTCTTTGTGTGGTGCTGTATTCCCACTGCCCGGACAAGCGTCTGGCACGTAGGGAGCCCAATAAATATCTGTTGAATGTATTACTGAATTCTTTACATCTCCCCAAATGTCTGGCACCATCTCGGGCCTGCCTTCACAAGACTCCAGCGAAATAAAAGCAAGAAACCATAGCAATGGGGAAGAAACCCTTAACTTACTCATTTTGTCAAGTACCTAGTTCCTGATTAGCTGGGTGACTGGGGAAGGTCAGAAGTGTTGAGTGGGAAGTGCTCTCAGCCTTGGAGGGAAGCGCCCAAGCCCCTAAGCCAGCTCAGGTTACGTTCACCTGAGCAAAGCAAATTTTCATGGAGCTTATTTTGCTCGTTGGGTGGTAGAGACAGCAGGGATAATGCAACGAGTACACTTTTTCTGAGACCCACTGCTTTGTTACAAGCTTGTTCTGAAACTAGTGAGAAATAAGGACTATGCAATCGACCCTCCCGTACCCCGGTGCATTTGTTAGGTTTTACTTTCGAGAATTTTATAAAGCCTACCTGGAAAACTTTCAGTTACAGCTTAAGGTCTGGATCCCTGTGGCCTCCTCCATGGAAGCTTCTCTGAAGTGTTCCATAGAAGGGGTCTTCGGGGCCCGGGCGCCCCCAGCATGCGCAGTCCACATCTCTGACCCTGATCTCTCGTCCTGTTTATTGAAATGGCGACCATTAAGTGCTATGCATGGCTAGTTCTGCCTGAACACTAGAAGGACAGAAATCATCTCATCATGCTTTATATGTCACATCCACCTTAAAGCGCCAGGCACATACCTGGGACTGGATACGGGTCGACAAAATGAATGAGTGAAAAGATGTGAAAACTAGAGACTGACAGCTAGCCACAGTTCTCTGGTTGTTAGCATGTGGGCCTTCTTTCTGGAGCTACTCTCTGATGATGTTCTTTTGTCTTCACTCAGGCACTCTGATTGTCCTGAAACATCCCTACCCAAGAAAAGTGGAAGAACCTTCCATTTACGAGTCTGTCCGGGTCCACACAGCAATGCAGACGGGAAGAACGGCAAGCGACCTCGTGCCCACCGCACCTTCCGTAAGTGGCTGACGGCGGCGCTCCCAGGGCCCACAGGCGCAAACGCGCACGGAGAGTTAGATGCTTCTAGAAGCACGTTCGTTCACGTGAAAATTCTAACTTGGGATATAAAACCCGGAAAGGAACATCCAGGGTGAAGCCCATGACTCGGTTCCTCTGATCCAGGGCGAATCATCAAAAAATACAACACCATAGCGATAGGATTCTAAATACTTCGAAAAAGGCGCTTACATTCCTGACCTTACTTAGCAGGGGCCAGATTCGTCGTGATGTTCACGCAGTTGGCTATGCTGTTACTCTTCCACGAGTTTCTTCTATTAAGAGATGTTTTTTAGTTTTGGGTTTTTTTTTTTTTTTTACATTTCAATTGTCTGTGGAGGAAAACTATTCTCCACTTGGACTACAAAACCTCAGGATGTTGTTTTCCCTGCTCTTTCTCGTGCGCTGAAGGGGGGACAGACGGAGAACATTTGCGCTTCTTTGCCGCGTGGGCCCCTGTTGCATCTCAGCGCAGCCGGCGCGCTCACCGTTCCTCAAGAGCCCATTTCTGTTTGTCCTGTGAGCTGTGACCCTGCAGACATTCCTCCCGGCACCGCCTCCCCGCACCCCTTCACCGCACTCCCTCTCTCCTGTTCCTGCTCTCTTCCTTGTTCCCGCTACTCCCGGTGCAAGACGTCAGGATCCGTGCGCATAATAAAGGCAACACACAAAGGAAATACGAAGAACCATTTCTAGACAGCAGCCATTACACTTGAAAAAATCATCCCCTGAAGGTATTCAGCTGCACATGATCTTTATAAACGTGTGGCCTTCCTGTCTCTGCAGTACGTTTTCTACCCTGCCGCCGCAGAGATCTTTCTTAAAAAGCAGATGGATCACAGGACCTCCCTGTTTAACATTTGGCGGTGCCCGCTGTCTTCCCGGCCCACGTGGTCTGCTCGTGCCTCTGGCCTCCCCTGCGCTACTCCCAGGCTCACACCAATGTGCATTGCCCGGACTGTGCTCCTTCTCCCCGCCCCACCTCTCGCATGCTGCCACCATGGCTGGGTCCCCTCATCATCCTTCAAGACTGGCATCAGAGACCAGTGTCTCTCGGGAAGGCTTCCTGGGCCCCTGCTAGCTTTCTTTAAAATGGCCTTCTTTTGTGCTCTGAGCCCCCTCTGCTTGCCTTTATCCTGCAGTTATGACCCGGGGGGGGGGGGCGTAGGTTAACTACCTGCACATGTGTCTGCCCCCCACTCCCCTGCGGGCCTGACACTTCCCAGGTATAGCTTGGCTTTGTGGCTTTGGAGCCTAGCCTGGTTCACCGCGCACACGTTACGTGTTTGTTTCTGTGCCCGTCTACTCAAAAATAAAAATCCTGGAAATTGGGTGAAAGAGGTATTTTACGTTTGTTAGAGTTGGAGGAGGAAACATCAAACCCCAGAACTAGCAAAATTGAGGAAAGCAAGACCATAGATAGTCCCCGAGTCAAAACAGACCAAAGAACAAATCAAGACTTACCTCGTAATCAATTCTTTGATTTCCAGCCAACCCGCGCTTCCCTGACTTTCCTCCTTTTCCATCCTCGCCCCGACCCCAGTCAGCTCAACGTCTCTTGCATCTGTCCTCTCAATGTAACTTCACACTGTCCTGGGCTACACTTCCCCTAGAGATCCCCACCCAGGGTCAGTTGTACCATAGCCGACTACGTGTGCACTTTATCCACCTTAAAATGTAGGACCTACTCTGCACAGCTGGTGTGGGCAGGAGAGCAAGCACCCTTCGGTAGAAACACACCCGATTACCCCCCGTTCTGCAAGCCTTACTGCCTACCTTCTTTGCTCACTGCAAGGATCGGATGGATTCTCCCGTCCAAGTGTCTCAATACAACTCTACACAGAAAGTTCTATAGAATGGGGTTTTTAAAACAATGGTGAGGGATTGGTGGAGCACGGCTGCACCGCACTAAATAATGACAAATCCAAGGAGTTTGCTGTGCATTCATACAGACAGAAAGCCATCAACATTTTCTAGTGTCGCAGAGAGAACAGTACAAGAGCCGTGAGGTGGGAACTAAATTGAGGTGTTTTGAAGACTACCAAAAAGATGGTAATGATTGGCATGAAGTGAGCAAGAGGCAATGTGGTAGGAGATGAGACTTCTGAGGCAAGGAGGGGTCGATCGCAGTGGAGTGCTCAAAGGGCCCACGCCCGCGGAGTGCTGGGAAATTCCCAGTGCTTTGGGGCGCTGCTAGCATTAGCGGGGGTCAGGAACTGTGCAGAGCCTAAAACTACACCCTGCTTGCAGACTCCCAGAGCTGCACGGCTCCATGGCAGACTGCTGACCGGCTGCCTTTTCCTCGGGAGGGAGAGACTGTCTCCATCTTCTAAGGGTTTCTGCTCTACAAACATGCTTTAAAAATGAGTCTGAGGGGCGCCTGGGTGGCACAGTGGGTTCAGCGTCTGCCTCCAGCTCAGATCATGATCCCAGGGTCCTGGGGTCGAGCCCCACATCAGACTTCCTGCTCAGTGGGGAGCCTGCTTCTCCCACTCCCTCTACCCCTCTCCCCTGCTCATGCACTACATCAAAAATCTTTAAAAAATAAAAATAAAAATGGGTCTGGGGGCGCCTGGGTGGCGCAGTCGTTAAGCGTCTGCCTTCGCCTAGGGCGTGATCCCGGCGTTATGGGATCGAGCCCCACATCAGGCTCCTCTGCTATGAGCCTGCTTCTTCCTCTCCCACTCCCGCTGCTTGTGTTTCCCTCTCTCGCTGGCTGTCTCTCTCTGTCAAATAAATAAAATCTTAAAAAAAAAAAAATGGGTCTGGAACAAAGGGCTGTTGGCGCCTTACTCGTAAGACATACAAGAACATGAGAGCCCTAGAGAATTTTTCCCCAGCGATGGGCAGGGGCCTTGGAGGCTAAATATGCCACCACACATGGGGAGAACTCTCCCGTCCAGAATGTCAGCTGTGGCTCCTTTAAACAACATGAAAGGCCTTGTAGCACAAGATAAAGGATTGATTTTTGTGCTAGGTGTCCAGGAGAAATTATGAGAGTTTTGAGCAACATACCTTAAGTCTTAAAATTTTTGAAAAGCTCATTGTCACCACTAAGTGGAAAATGGAATGTGGCCCAAGTTGGAGCAAGGAGACACCGGCGAGGTGGCTGTGGTAGCAGTCCAGTGAGGGATGGTGGTAGTTGAAACTGGGGAGTGGGGATAAGAACCGGTGAACTTCAGGATGTGCCGTGAAGGTAGAAGAGATGAGACTTATGACAGGTTGAATGTGGGATGTGCAAGAGTCACACAGTGGTCCTCCTGCCGTTTACCAAGATGGCCAAGGTGGCAGGAGGGGTAGGTTGGGGGGTTGGGAATGAGCAGTTCTGCTTTGGACCCGGGAAATGCGAAATACCAATTGGATGTGTTGTGGAGGATAAGTGAGATAATCTATTTCACAAGCCTGCCATAGACTAGGTCCCCGTCTAAAATGTCAGTTCCCTTAGCTTCCCTGTTGTGAGATTGGTCATTTTTTAAGGACTCCTTCCTTCTAAAATTTCTGTTCCCTTTGCTTCTGCAACATTTTTCTCTCTTTGTTCTTTTATCCTACCAATGTAAAATACAGTGTAACATTATTCCAGAACAAAATGACCTATGAGGAATTCAGTTTCTTTGGAAATTTATGAAGTTCTAAATTTCTTCATCTTAGGGTCCTTGTTTTATGCATCTTTTTACCTGCACAATTCCCTACCATTCCGTATATTTTATAGGCGCTAGCTATATGCGTGATACTGTTACCCTTGAATTAATGTTATGTGAGTTAAGAAATGACTCACCGTCACTTCAAATCCTTTTGGATAAATCAAGTGTAAATAAATCTGCATTCCTGAAAGTCTTTTCCACAGAATAAAGGTCTCAAGAGATGGTCTGTGGAAAAAAAAAAAAAAAAAAAAGGAGGGGTGGGGCCTGGAATGGGGGAGGATCACGTGATAAAATAAATATTAGAAATGCTATTTCTCAGGTTCCCTCTTAAAATTCACAAGGCGTACTGGCATAATGCGTTCTCTGGGAGGTAAAGACATCCCTCCACTTCACCCAAGGTTCCCAAATGTATTGACCCAGTGTCAATGCGTGTGTGTGTGTGTGCACGTGTGGGCATGCCTTTGTGTGTAATACCCTGCAACAATTTCAGCAGCTGGGTTTCACATGACACACCCTACCCAACACTGTAACAAGTGATGGGATGTGGCTTCTTGCTTGCAAATTGCTAACTCAAGTTAGAAGAGAGTCTTTCAATTGTTGCCTCTTGCTACAAAACGACCCCCGCCCCCAACGACCCAGTCTGAAAACAGTCTCTCCCAACAGTGGGAGGATTTTCAAGTGTCTAGGTGAAGAATGTAAGGCGATTATTTAAAGATCAAACGCAAACCGGTGTTTCATTTTAAAATAGGACGGAAATAGAGAAAAATCATGTTGCGACAGTTCTGGGCTTCACTTGATGCTTCTTTCTTTTTCAGCTGGGCACCAAAGAAGGTTACCTCACCAAACAGGGGGGCCTGGTCAAGGTAAGAAACATGCTTCTGCTAGCCCCGGCCACAGAGAGAGACATCTCATGTAGACTCAATTCTCGTTTTGACATTTTTTTTAAAGCATAATTGCCTATTCATTTTGACCCGCTGTAATATTTTTCTGTTTCAAGAGTTGATCTTTACGACTAATATTAGTCAAAATTCTGGAAAATCACTTGACTTTTCTTTGGCAAAGTCCAATGTGCGAGAGTGGCCTACTGTTAAGACCCCACAAAACGTACAGTCCTTTTAATGCAACAAGCCAGAATGAAAGTAGCAAGTTAACTCTAGAATATTTATTTTCTTTTCTTTTTTTAAACAAAGAAGAGGTCAAAATCGCATACAATGTTTACCTAAAAGTAGGCCAAAACATCATTAGCATTAACGTAACTCTGTTATAAAATCCCAAAGAAAACACAATTTGAAACTTTACTGGTCTGGGGTATCCAACTGTCCCTCCGTGGATGTAACTGTACTTTTCAAGTTATGCTGCTTCATTTTAATAATCAAGAAGGCCTTCGGGAAATAGATCCATGCCTCCCTATTTTAAGAGTCAGGGCCCTTAACCTCTCTCATGGGTACTGGCCCGCTTGAATTCAACCTAAATATTTGGTTATTTGCGTCCCTACTAGACTGGAGGCTCCCTAAGGATAGGAAGTATTTATATTCGTGGCATATTTATTTTTAAGTTCTCTGTTCCTTCTTTTAACTGGGCACATGGCCGCCCAAGATAAGGGGAGGCTTCCGTTAGTACGTAAGAGGGAGAAGGTAGGGAACAAACGGTTCCCACCACCAAGACCACGGAATTCTTAGGCAAGTCTTAGAAAATCATGTGGTTTGAGGTTCCTAAACTTCACTTTGTGTATTTGTGAAGCGAGAATACTGGACACTGTGTAAGGTTTGGCTATCATATCTATAAACCTCCAAGGATAGTATCTAGCCCCTAGTAGGTGCTCACAAAATGGCCGTCTGTTCTTATTGTAGGGTTAATACGACACACATCTGGTGGCTTATTATAAATCACCTTGCATATTTAGGACAGACTCCTTACTTGTTTAAATATGTCAATATCTCTGCCTTTCTTAGGAACCTCAGGCATGGAATCATTTTAGTTTTTGTAGATATTTTGAAACTTTTCTTCAGAAATGACTTACCGCAACAATATTTTCTTGTATCTAATCTTTTAGATACTTTTCACATGAAAGGAAATTGTCCAGTTCAAATATTGCCTTCCTAGATCCAAAACCTACATGTTTTAATTATTTTTCTTTCTCAGACCTGGAAAACACGATGGTTCACGTTGCACAGGAAT
This sequence comes from Ailuropoda melanoleuca, assembly GCF_002007445.2. Classification (NCBI taxonomy): domain Eukaryota; kingdom Metazoa; phylum Chordata; class Mammalia; order Carnivora; family Ursidae; genus Ailuropoda; species Ailuropoda melanoleuca. The sequence continues at coordinate 30,076,905 of NC_048228.1, read as the reverse complement.
GAACTGAAATACTTCAAAGACCAGATGGTGAGAAACATGATAATACATTTTCCCTTTAAAAATCAGCTCTAACTGAACATAATAAAAAAAAAAATCAGCTCTCTAGATGGAAGGAACATCTGCCTTTGAAATCTCTGAAATTTTCCTTATGAGCACCTGAAACACCAATAAATGATTTAGAAATGTGAATTCTTGATTCCTGCTAGGGGCAGAGTTGTTTTTTCTTTTTAAGTAAGCTTTACAACCAACGTGGGGCTCAAACTCATGACCCCGAGATCAAGAGCCACGTGCTCTGCTTCCTGAGCCAGGCTCCCCAAGCAGAGTTCTTTTGCAAGGATGAGATACATGTGTCCCAGCTAGGCTGACCTAGCTCCCCAGGGCACAGCACCCCCTGGTTTAGGGCAATGGGATTGTTCTGTTGTCACGATGTATGAGCTCTCTCTGCAGCAGTTTCTCCCTTTACTAAAAATATATCCATCTCTGGGGATCCTAGGTGGCTTAGTGGGTTAAGCGTCCCACTCTTGATCTCAGCTCAGGTCTTGATCTCAAGGTCATGAGTTCAAGCCCTACACTGGGCTCCATGCTGGGGGTGGAGCCTACTTAAAAAAACAAAACAAAACAAAAAACAAACCAAACAAAAAACCATGTCCATTTCCCATCCATTTCATTAAGCCAATTTGAAATGATTTTATTTCTTCTCACTTCCCTATACCAAATTTCTGAGAAAGTATAAGTTTAAAAAACATGAAAGAAAAATATGACTCCCTTCCATGTTTAAAATACATCTCTACTAAATTCAAATTGATAAAGACAATCATCATAACATCCAGTCTCATGAATAGCCAGTCCCCAAACTGGGGGTTATGACTTCCCTGGGTAGCTTTTCTATGATCAGTCCCCTTAGTGAAAGTAAAATTGACAAGTGCACACAGTGGAAGATTTTAGGGGAATAAGTGATGAACCAATTTGTGTGTTTTTTTTGTGATGACATAGGTTGTTTTTTTTTTTTTTTTTTTTTTTTTTGTAAAGTCACCAGAACCGATTCGGATCCTAGACTTGACAGAATGTTCAGCTGTGCAATTCGATTATTCACAGGAAAGAGTAAACTGTTTTTGGTAAGTTGTTTTGTAATGAAAATGATTTTAAAAGTCTTCTTGCCAATTATCTTAGCTGAGGAATTGAACAAACAAACCTGTATGTCTTGATGTGTACTCGTGTCTTGATCTGAGGGGCATGGATTTAACTGACACACAGGGCATGTATGACAGCAGTGCTTCCAGCAGTGTGACATAATACCTCATTTAAAGTGACTTAAACAGGGACGCCTGGGTGGCTCAGTCGGTTAAGCATCTGCCTTCGGCTCAGGTCAGGATCCCAGGGTCCTGGGATTGAGCCCTGCATGGGGCTTCCTGCTTGGTGGGGAGTCTGCCTCTGCCCCTCCCCCTCCCTCATTCATGCTCTCTCTCTCTCTCAAATAAATAAATAAAATCTTTAAAAATGAATAAAGTGACTTAAACAAATAGGCAGATCCAGTGGCTACAATTGGTTATGCTGCACGCTGTGTAAGTATAAATAAAAGGAGACCATTCATGTCTTAGTCCTTTGAAGTTTTTTACTTGATTTTAATTTTAACTTTGACTCCAGCAACGGGTGATTTGTATTATTATGATAGTTTCTGGCAGATGGCACAAAAGTGTTTTTGTTCTAACCTCATCAGTATATCACAATTTTCTAACTAGGAGAAGTAGTGTCTAGAAAAATGAGTGTCTTATTTCCCACCAGGTTTTATTTTAATATTTTTCAAACATACAAAGTTTGAAGGACTTATACACCCATATACCTTTCAGCTACATGCATCATTAATAATATTTTGCCATATCTGCTTTATCTCTATTCACTTTTCTACTGAACCAGTGGAAAGTAAGTTGGAGATATCATGGCCCTTTACCCCTTTATACCTGAGTACGCGCTTCCTAAGAATAACAATGTCACCATTACATACCCCCCAAAATTAACATTAACTGATTAACATTAACACCCCCAATAACAGATATCTTTTTAAAATTCACTTAAATGTACCATACAAGCCAGCGGGGAGGGGATGTTATTTCTTATACAACAAAATATCAGGAAGCAGGCAGCTAGCGTGACAAGATCAACACCAGCGTCTCTACAGTTCTCTTGGCCTTTAGCAGTTCACTTGCAACTTCAGCGTCCAAGAGAGCTCCTCCAGCTTTAGGCCTCCCATTTTCATGTCAGTCATAAAGAAGGATGTAGGGATGGTTATCAGCCATGTCTGTCCCTTTTTATCAGGAAGGCAGACATTTTCTCAGAAATCTTCTATCAGATTTCCCCTCCTATCACACTGGCCATGGCTGGGTCCCATGGCTGTCGCAAGCAGCAGGGGAAGCTAGAAAACTAGTCAGATAATAATTGGCTCCCACTAATTATCATTTATTGCCTGGGGTTTTATTAGCAAGAAGAAAGGAAAAATTATCTGCATTAATAGGCAATTAATAATGTCTCTCTCAGGGAGTACCAAACAATGACAATTCCAGAAAGCAGTTTTGTACAGTGTGAGCACGGTAACACCACCCCGCCCCACTGTCCACTCACTGCCCAACAGGACCTCACATCAAGGTTTACCTTCTATACACAGGGACTTAAGTCTTGTCTATTCAACATTAATTACTGGTACGAACAAGATATGCTGCTTTGGCTCTAGGATATAGAAACCCTCCTGAATTTCAGTTCAAGACTTTTTTTTTTTTTTCTTCATGAGCAGGGGGGAAAAGCGTTTTTAGTGTTTTGCATCTCAACTCTAAGGACAGGAAGTATGGGCAAGATATAAATTAGGGCTGACCTTATTAGTCAAAAGATTTGACTATATAGCCAAAAAGACAGTCAATGACGAGTTACCATATTCCTAGAATAAGTTGTTCATGCCAGTAGGAGAGTTAATCTTCTTTCAGCAGAGAGTAACTCATGACAAGAGTGGGCAAAATGAATATTGAGGAGATTATCTTTTTTTCCCGTCCTAAAGAGTTAAAACTGCCTACATCCATGGAGGGTAGCTTATTTTTCATTGAATTAAGCCAACACAAATGAGTTTCTTCAGTAAACTCTTATCTGTCTTGCTTATTCTGACTCACTTTGGCACAGGTTCTGAGTCATTTAACACATCAGCTGAATAAACACACAAGTGTTGTATTCAGTCTAAAACATAATCAACAAAAGGATCTTGGTTTGTTTTTTTTCTTTTTTGAATTCTCATTAGAAAATATAAATCTGGCCAGTGGTAATATGAATCTCCAACTTCCTCAACATTTCTGCTGTTTGCTGGCAGGAGTCGTTTTCTATCTACCAATTCTTCAAGTTGCTCTTTGTTGATTCTTTTTTCCTGTTGAATATTCTAATTACTGCTCAACGAATATATTCAACCAACCACCTGGCATATCTTCAGTTTTTCTTTTATCTTATCAGCTTAGTGTTTCCATTCAGGACGTTTTATCTCTGTGCAAAGACAGGAGTAGAAGCTGATGAGTGGATCAAGATATTACGCTGGAAACTGGTGAGTTCTAAAAGGCCTCTGGATGCCCAGTGCTCAGAAATTACATGTTGACGATTTCAAACATATTTCTATTGAAAGTGTCGGACTATCCCCAAGGGTCAATGGGATGCCCACTGGCACGGTTATGGAATAGTCTGTTCAGTCTCGTAAGACACAGAAGTCACGCAGACGGGGGTAAGAGAAGGACAGAGCTGCACTGGGATCTCAGGCCCAGAGCCTTAGTCTCACACCCTCAAGTACATTAGTCCTTGTTGAATGTGTAGCCTGGTCCAGTCTTGCCTGGAAGAGGACACGTGCGACCAGAAGGGCAGAGGAAAGCTGACATATTTCTATAGGAGAAAATCCTTTTAAATAGCCAGAGAAGGGAGCTTGCCATAAGAACTTAGCTTAGCTTCCAGTGTGTTACTTTGTGAAGATCAAGGACAAAATGTGGTTTATTTGATCTGCTTCCTATATACCTCCCAGGGGGGAAGACAAAGTGCTTATAAAAATTTACCAGTCTCATACATTTTTTTGTATATATGTTTGCAACTTAGTGAGTTGTTAAGAACTTGTCCTTAAAGCTTTCTGGAATTTTCTATAAATACCATATTGAAACCCTTGATGTTTTCAAACACAAACAATTTTTCCTAATTTGTTTTTATGTAATTAGCTGACATGTAGAAATGTCTTGAGTATTCTTTTCTAGATGCTGGGACTTTTGCTTTTGGCTATCTTTTCAGTTTGAAATCCAAATAAATATACCACTCATTTTGAGATAGTCCCAATGTATTTGAATATTCAGTGGGGAAATATTTTGCCACATAAAACATTTGCTCAGATATGAATCAACTTTTTATTCTTCATATTTTGTAATTATGCAAGTGACACATCGTTATTGGAGAAAAGTTAAGGCAAAAATATATCAAATTCACACACTTTCAGACTCCTCCTGTGCAAATAAATATTCAAAAACAAAAATGTAATCATTCTTTAGTGTTCTTTACCTATGCACTCCACTGATGATGTATTGTAAACATTTTTCCCATAAATAAATTTAGATCTAAGTATTCATTTTGATTCATTGAATAGTATTGCATTTTATGAATTACCGTAAGTGTTAGGCCAATTCCCAATTTGTACATGTTTTAGCAACGAATTTACAATATTTATCCTGAGAAAAATACAGAAAACCATACTGAAAACTGTCACGTGGTGATTAGTTGCACGGTGTCCTTAGTAACAGCACGCCGTATTTAATACCTGCTAAGTTTATGTTAGAATTGCTCAATAATCAATACACATGTGTATTTGCTTTATTACAGTCTCAAATAAGAAAGCAGCTCGACCAAAGGGAAGGCACAATCCGATCTCGGTCATTCATCTTTAAATAGACCTTTCCTGACCAGGATGCCCTGACCCAGGAGCAAGGTGGCATGGTCCCTGACTGATGCTGTGATCTGCAGCAGGCTTCGGAGGAAAGCTGACTGGGGATTTTTCTTTCAAAACAAATCAAAAGCAGATGCGGATTTGGACCTTGCAGAACCCACCACATTTGCGGACTCATGGGTCACTGCTTGCCCTTCAAGATGTCGTCGTCTCCTTGAGAATACCAAGCATCATCGTTCTGATGCGAACCGATGAACCACCAGCCCAGGCGTGCTCACTCATAGAATACTCATGTGAGAGAAGATGAAGGGTTTTTGTTTTCCCTCACTGCAGTCCCCAAACTGGTTGACATCAGTTGCTTGGAGTCCCATTCTGCATCACGGTCAGCCCATCTGACATCCGGGTCATGCTGTCCACCAGGAAGGGAACAGCTACGTACTCTGACTGCTTCTACAGAAAGTGCACGAAAATAGCAAACACCAAAAGACCAGGGGCGGTGGGGGGCGGAGGGCGTGTTGTTTTTGCTTTTTATTCTTTATACAGAAAACAAAACAATTTCCAAAACTAAAATGGGAAATGTTCACGGTTATTTATTTTCTCTTCGTTAAAGGCTCAGAAATCTAGGGGGTCCTTCCTTCCCTTCTAATGATAAACCTGTGAGAACTAAATGTCCTGTAGGATGTCAGGTAGGATGATAAAGATAAAGGAAGGTAAAACCTAAAAAAGTCTCATAATCATTTTTGGGGGAAAGGTTTTAAAACGTAAGAAAACATAAATCAAGGGTAGGGATTAAAGTAGTAGATAACTTGTAGTTTAATAATAATAATTGGCATGATTATTATTATAACAAAATAGAGCACTTGGAAGCACCAAGTTGTCTTCATCCAACAGTTCTGCACACAGACGGAGAGACTTCTCAAGCAGAGAAGAGTGTGCTATGCCAATCTCTCCCCCAGGGTGAGCTGTCCCTGTTGGCTCAGGGGAAGTAAGAATCCCCTTGCACTGAGATCGCTGAGCACCCTGAGCCCTTCTTCGAGAGCAACTTCTGTTGCCAGCTGAAGGAGCAACACTAAATCCACATGAAATATATGGTGATGTATTACACCGTATTTTCAAGCTAGAATAAGGGGGTTGAAATCGGGGAACAAAATGCTGGCATCCTGCGCTCATAGATTCTAGCCCCTTCTCTTATCTTTATTAATACTGCTTTTTTAGGTAGAAGTTTGAAGGGAGATAAAAGTGGAGGGAGACCCCAAAATAAAAGAATATGGTGCAAAGCTCTGATACAACATTGCTTTTGCAGTCCAAGTGCATACCTTGATAAGTAAGTTTCTTCTGTTAAACATCCGAGACTCAGAAGTTACATTAAATGCTTGTATATTTCAACAAGGTTTTTAATGTATCTTGTTACGTGTATCATATGAGATAAAGCAAAGGTCACGTTAAAATGTATTCTGTCAGGTTCACCAAGTAAGGAGTTGCAAATGAATCCTCATGGAGATGTGCGTTCAGGTTTTGTTTTCTTAGAGCCAAGAGTTTTTCTTTGCGTAGTAGATATTGTTCTTTTTGTAAAATATGTCATGTTTATTTATATTCTTTGGTTAAGTTTATTAAAAAGAGCATTTTGCTGTGCCTGTAATATTTTGCTATTAAATATACTTTTAATATCTGTAATTTAAAAAGAAATACAACTGATTAATGTCATAAATGGTCATGAAGAACCCACTTCCGTTAGACTGTGTGCTATGAAGAATTTGGAGTTGAAGAAATAGTCCCAGTCCTGAAGTTCTTAGTTAAATATGGAGAAGATAATACATACGTACACGATAATGTACAGAAGTAAATAAGACTAATTCCGCACATGAAGCACACACAGCTCTATGATGGAGAGTAGGCCTCGGCAGGGATAGAGATAGAGTCATTTTTGGAGAGGTTCTGATATGAAGAGGTCAAGCTCACCTAGCATATAACATAACATATGCTACATAAGTCACTGGAACTGCCTCTACTTGGGAAGAGAGTAGGCCAGAAGCAATACCACACTTCTGGAAGGGTTTCGAAGCTTAGTGTCACGTCAAGGACTTGAAGGATGCAGCGCTGGTGATACCCACTGTATCCTCGTGCAGCCCACCCATTTGGCCTGTGCAGAAAACAGACGGCTCTTAGAGAATGACAGTGGATTATCAATCAGGTGCTGACTACGACAGCAGCTACGGTTCTAGATGTGGTTCCGTTGCTTGAGGAGGTTAACACATCCCTGGTCCCTGACATGCAGCTATTGACCTGGCAAATGTTTTTTGCTATTAGTAAAGCTGACCAGAAGTGGCTGGCTTTATCTGGCCAGTGTTCCACTTTTCGCTATCCTACCTTGGAGGTCTATCCTACTTCAGCTCAGCCCTGTGCCATAATTTAGTCCACACTGACCTTGATCGCACTTCTCATACGACATTGCATGGGTCCACTGCATTGATGACATTATGTGGACTGGGCCTAAGGAGCAAGAAGTAGCAAGTATTCTAGACTTAGTGGTAAGACACTTGTTTGAGGATGGGAAATAAATTCAGCAAAAACTCAGGAGCATTCCACCTCACTGAAATTCTAGGGGTCTGGGGTCTGGGGGTATGGGACAGGTCAAGAGAGCCTTTGTCAAGTAGAAAATAACTTGCTGCATCTGGCCCCTTTCACAACCAAAAAAGAGGCACAATACCTAATGGGCCTCTTTGGATGTTGGTGGCAATAGATTTCTCATATTGCTCATGGAATTTGTTGGTTTTACCATGTTCCCCATCATCCTGAAGCAGCAGACCCGACAGAATGGGGGAATGGCCTTTTGAGGACTCAGTTACAGCACTCCCTGGGCGGCAACACCTAGCTGGGCTGGGGCAGTGTCCCCAAGTTCTTAGGCTGTGCTGGTCTAGAGGTTCTTGTTCCAGAGGGAGGAATGCTTCCACCAGGAGACACATCAATGAGCTATTCAACTGGACATTAAGACCGTTACCAGCTACTTTGGGCTCCCACCTCTGATTCCACAGATAAGGAAGGGAATGACGGTCCTGGCAGGGTGACTGATCCTGATGAATGACCAGGGGGAAACTGGGCTGCGACTGCACCATGGAGGAAAGAGTATGTTCACAACACAGGACGTCCTCTAGGGGATCTCAGTGCCACGGAGTCCTGTGACTAAAGTCAGCGGAAAACTACAATTCAAGTCAGGCAGGACAACCAATGGCTTGGATTCTTCAGGAATAAAGGTCTGGGTCACCCTTTAGGCAGAGCCGTGAGCAGCCGAGGTGCTCCCTATCAGAGCGAGTATGGAATGGGTAATGAAGGCGGTTAGAAACACCAGCTACAACTACATACTCGGACAAACAAGGACAGTGATTATTACATTTCTTCCTTGTTTTGTTATGAATGTTTGTGTGTACATATACAAATATGTATTATAAATACATACATATTAAGCACATTTTTTCTTCCCTCTTGTATCCTCTTATCATCAAACATAAGACGTATTAAAAAATGGTTAACCTTCCATCACAGCATTTAAACTGTAATATACGGAGGAGAAAAGTGAACATCGCCCAAGAACTCTGCGTCCTCTTCTGGGGAGAGCGAACACGTTCTCTGTATGTGGGTTAGTTGTTTCATGTTTGAACACAGAAATACAACTTGGTTACTGACTTCATTTGGAGGTTAAGTGTGCTTTCAGAAGCTGTCTATGATGCCAGGCTGACAAGGGTAGACTGGAGGGTGGTTCTAGGCGTTCCCTTAGCAGGCTGCAGTACCCGGTTTTCCAACAGACGGTGAAACTCCGTGCTGCTGTGCAGTCTGGACATGCGCTTAACGTCCATCTACAGCCCACTGGATTTAAGCACGAGATGACCCTCCATAACACGAGCAGGCCTCATCCAGTCAGCCGAAAGGCCGGCCTGGAGAGCAACACTGAGGTTTCCACGAGGAAACCGGAAGTCTTCTGCCTGCTCCTGCCTGAGGTTGCCCAGCCTGCTGGCCCGCCCCACGGACTTTGGACCAGCCACTTCCCACAATCACATAAACCAATTCCTCGAAATACATTTAATACATCTCTATCCTTCTGCTTCTGTGGCAATCCCTGACTGATACAATTTTCCTCTCCAAATACCCCATTGTCATGTTACTGTAAGTTTTGTTTGCTGGAATGTTTCATGATTTTTGAAGTGAAAAATTCAAAAACCACCAATGCATTTTACAGTGCAAAGGCTCATTTCTGGGATCCCTGTCCCCCAGGCACCTAGTTCCACTCCTTGGAAGCTACCAGTGTTACCAGGTCCTTCTCTACCACATACAATCAAACGTGAACGTGCACGTGCATTTTGTCTCCTTATATATAAACTGCAGCTACCATGCAATTTCACATCCTTCTTTTCTCAGAGAACATCACGTCTTGGATTTTTATCTCAGTAACTAAAGCACTTCTCCATTCGTTTTCCCACGTGCATTTGGAAGTTTCACAGAGATTGCCAAACAGGCCTTTATATATAAAGGGTATATAACAATATACGCTTCTACCAGCAAGGCATAAAAATTGCCTGTCCTACTTACGGAATAATCCTTTTCCCACTGACTTATGTCCTCCTCAAAATGTTTTAAGTCCTCATGTATCTACGAAAGTCTGTTTGTGGGTTAGTCTGTTATACTGTTCTAATTGTGCACCTAATCAGATTTATACTACCTTTCAAAAGTAGTTCATTGGGACCCCTGGCTGGCTCAGTCTTTAAGCGTCTGCTTTTGGCTCCGGTCATGATCCCAGGATCCTGGGAGCCTGCTTCTCCCTCTGCCTGCCGCACTCCCTGCTTGTGCTCTCTCTCTCTGTCAAATAAATAAATTATTTTTTAAAAAATTAAAAAGTAGTTCATCTAGTTTTGTATTAGCTTTGCAAACATCTCTTAATGATTTTCACCTACTTACTTTTCCAGATAAACTGTAGAGCAATTTATCTATCGCCTTCAAACAGAAATTTTCATAGCAGCAGTATTCACCATGCAAAAGTAGTGTTCACCATGCAAAGGTTAAAAGTATCTCCATTTATGACAGTTTCCTTTCCCGGGATTCTTAGGTATACAATCATCATTACCTGAAATTAATGTTCTACAGTACACATAAGCAACAATCTCCTGGACACTATGCAAGAAAAATCCAGATAATGGGAATTCTAGATTGTAACAGGCACAGCTCGTGCATTATTATGAACTATTTCTAGCTCCCTGATGGGCACACATGCCCTCTTGCCTCCATGTCCACGTAAAGGCTGTTGCTTTTGCCCCCCTTCTGGGTTTCAACAGCTTGACAGCTGGAGGGCTTTTTATCACAGCACTTCCTATACCTGTTTTTATTTACTGAGCTCTAAGTTCTTTAAAGGAAGGTACCACAATTTAGTTTCCTATCTGTATAGAAAGAAGAAGCAGGGAGAGGGGAAGAGAAGGAGGGAGGGAGCAAGCAGGCAGGCACCGCGCTGGCTGACTCCTCACTGCACAACTCCAGGGAGAGTGTTCACACACTGCACACGAGAGGCTCCCCTGGAGCACAGAAATAGGATGCGACCTGTCCTCCTTAGAATTCTGCAATGTGGCAGCTCTGGGACATGGCACACAGCAGGTGCTCGATGCATGTGCACTGAACTCCACCAGTGACAAACTCTGATTGTCAAAGAACCTAGGAGGAAACTAACAACTCTGAATGATGGACTGCCTTCCTGAACGTAAAGGGCATATTCTAGAACGAAGATACCTCTTTTGTAGAGATTAAATGAGGCTCATGGATAAGGTTTGCTTTCCAACTGACACTAGGTGAAACAATCTCCAAACCACTATCTATAAGCAACACTCGCTGCTTTTTCATGTAGTTGTGAGAGTGAATTCAGTTAATTATATTCTCTAAACTTTTAAAGGAAGCTGGAAAAGGAACCTATTTAGTGCTCAAACTATACTTTAAAAAATACTATTTTATTTATACTCAAGTATGAAAAAAAAAGGCTGTACTACCATGTTTACATACATACCAATACTGGAAGCAGAATTCAATCATGAATCACTTCTAAATTTTATAAAGAACACACAAACATTACAGCACCAATTGGTTATAGAAAGCAGAGTGGAGCAAATAAACCGTTAGCTATCATCTTCAATTTTCATTAAAGAGCAGCACCCTCTGAGAAGAATCAAATCAGTAATATTCATCTACATTGCAAAATACTATATACATACAAAAGTTAGTGATTGTACTGATTTTATTACTTTTACTAAGCTGCTTTATCTTCCTCACACTCCATGCTAAGAAATAAAACAATATAAAGAAAAATATGTCCTCATTACTACTCACAATTAAAAGGGTCTGCTTCACTCTGCAGGCCTGGGCATACTGTATAATAGGGGGCACTTAATGGCTCAAGTGGATCCGAGTACCATTTTGATTCTGACCCACTGAATAGAATCTCATGCATATTTGTGCCTGGGTTAACTCCATGGGAGCTGTGATGTACTGAACCATCTCCGTGGTATCCCCATATCTCACTACATCAGGAAAAGACCCTGCACAAGAAAAGGTATCAATCTGTCCATAAATTATATCTATGGGTTCTTTCTTTAGTGTCAGGTGGGAAAAGGGGCCCTTTCTTGAGTACATGGATACAAGCACTGTTGTGGTCTAAAGATTGCTGGATTGATATTGTGTCTGTTATAATGAAAATAAGGGGTACATCAAAACCACTGCCGGATTAAGAAACTTCCACAACTTGTCTCAATTCTTCAAATAACGGAGCAAGTTCCTTTTCTAGGCTGACAATGAGTCCTAAAACAGAGATTAAGAAAATTAGAACATTAGAAAAATGTTCCTGAAAAAGTCTTTGACTTAGATTTCCTCCTGTCAAAATTTAGTTACTAAAAAGCAAACAAGATCTAGCTTATTCCCCATAAATAAAGCAAAATACTGTAATTCTAACTAATCAAAACCCCTTTTCATTATGAAGTTTATTTTCATCGTCTATTATTAAAGTAAATAAATGAAAAATATTTATATGTATTAGAAGATAAAAAATGAATTACATGCACTGAAATTTTGTTAGTTTTGAAAAGAAAACTTTAATTTATACTTTATTGTTTCAAAATCTGTACTGATTCAGAAATGATCTAATATTTTTACTTAAAAAGGTACACTTTTTTCCTGAACAAATTTTAGTGGACTTTAACAAAAAAGAGGGAGACAGCCTGCTTCAACCTTGAGAAAAGAAATACTAGAAATTTATAAATTCAGGAAAGCTAAAGCATAAATGAGTATTTCAAGTGAAAAAATTAATTTTAAAGATGAACGGTAGGAGTATAAAACATACACTTCCATGTTTAAAATTCAGTGCTGAATCTGGGAGGCAAGGTAGTCTAGAAATGAGCATATCTACCGTCTCCTTAGTTTACCAGAGTGAAAAGCTCTATGTCTTATGTATCTCAGACACTGTTTTAAGCTCAAAGATCTTCCTCTATTTCACAGAATATTAAAAGCATCTGGGATTCTTAAAATATAATTCTGTACATTACCAAAATTTGTAACGACTGATGATTTAGTACGTGACGGTGATTTATCACAACTGAGGTCTAACATACTTTAAATATCAACACCACTCCTACCCTATATAGTCTACAAAGTGCTTTCCCATAGAGCATTTTAGTTTCAAACTATTTAGAAACGGAAGAGGTCTTCCACATCAAATCTATACCCTCATTTGAAAGATGAGGAATCTAAAGACAGGTTTCAGTGACAGCGGGACACAGACTCGCTCAAACAACTTGGAAAGAAAAAAACAGAAAAAGAATGCATAACAGTTCTAAACAGCAGCCAAACCTAAAGGAGTCAATACTTAAAAAAAAATAATCCCACTTCATCCAAAAGGGAGTATGTAAATTCCAGGACACAGTCGTTATTTTGAACATAAATATCCAGCGAAGGCTACTGGATAGAATGGGATCTTACGATCTGCTACAGAAAGCACAGCTTCCTGGTGTTTGTTCTCAAATTCTTCAACCCTCAGGAAGAACACATGTAAGTTCATTCTAGTCACACTCCTAGAATTCTCAATCACATTAATCTTGCCCACTATCATTCAAGGTTTTACAAACTCTAATAGATGGGTCTACATAGACTTGAACTCATCCTTGACCATTTTAAGTGTTTGGTTATCTTCTCCACTCTTTTTGTGTTTTCTTACGCTGTTTTAGTGTGAGCAAGATGTAGCATTCAAGGGTTGAAGATAATTTATATTTTCCTTTTTATCTTAAAGGATCACTTACCCATACAATGTCTCATTTGAACTAGAAAATAACCCCATGAATCAGAGAAAGCAGATTTTAGCTACATTTACAGCTAGGGAAAACAGAATTCACAGAAGTTAAACTTTTCTGGAGACCAAGAAATAGATGGTGGAGCTGGGCCATGAATTCAGCTTTTCTGACTCTAAATCTACTATTCCTGTCATATTAGACTGCTCAGATATGGTGTTACAAGAAATTAAAAGCTGTGTTTAAGGTAGTTAAAACACACCTGTATTGGCATTGCTGCTTGCTATGAAACTCACGACCAAAGGTAAACGATTGAATTGAACCACCTAAAAAGAAAGTAAGATCTAAATAATATGTTATTCAAATGAAATACCTTAATCTTTCAAAACTTTTATTTAAATGGCCAATGTGTAAGATGCTACCTACCATCATGTAATATGAAAGAGCTGAAAATAAGTATTTCCGTACAACAGACTTACTGAGTCTCTCTTAGAGACATTATCATTCCTCGGCCTGCAGAGATGGGAAGGCGGGACTACGTCATCATCGTCTCTTTAGCTCCCAAAGCCCAGCAGTGTGCCCATTAGTACATGGCAGGGCACCAGAAACACTTGATAATTAAATGGCTGAATCAGTATTTCTCATCCAAGTAGTTATACCTTCATGATTTTCCTGCTTCCTCAGTACCACTATTAATTTAAATTTGAGTTAACTTCAAATCAACTATCGTTTAAAAAAACTTAGCTTCGAGCTGACCCTTACCGATGAAATTAAAGGTCAAAAGCGTTGGTTATCTTCTGCCTAATACACATGAAAACATGAACTTAAAATAAAAACATCACTTGCGTAGCACCAGCAGTACATGAATCAAACTCTGCGAAACACTGCTCTAAGGCAGACGCTATTAAATTATTCCAAACAAGAAGATGCAGCTAGAGATCAAGGTATGTAGCAATGAAATTCTTTCACAATAACCTCACCCATTATATAGCTCTTCCAAACCAAATGAAGGCATTAGCAGCAATAACAAATTTCAATAACACTACTTAGCCATCAAGGGAAATTTTTTTATCTGTCACCACAAAAAAAGTACGTTATTTGAGAAATCACATTTGTTAAGCTAAGGGCACCATCTACTGGAGGTAACGGTGACCTGACTTCCCTTTTTAGGATAACGTGCTTTATTAATATACCTCTTAATTACTTTTCCACATTAATTAATTCCTGCTATAAAATGTAAAGACAATTACCACAATTCAACATAACCAATTTGAAGGCTAGGATTTCAAAACGCCACCCACACTTCAAAACTAGAATTTAGAGTAACAACATAAGCTTTTTCATATAGAAGACACAACAACAGTTGAAGGTAGCAAACCAGTCAATAATTATGAACCTACCTGGTAGGTGTTATAGTAACAGATGATACTTTTATTTTTTGAAAGTCCAAGTTTGCTCCCTTGGTCTGTTGCAAGGGCGAAAGTAGATAAGAAGCCAGGTCTCAACGCATGCTCTGGGGCACTATCATTGGCCACTGGAAATACAAACGATTTAAATAAAAATCATGCAGTGCATGCGATAGAATTTTACAGCACCCTTGCCGTTTTTTAACATAAATCAGTGAAAATATTGAGCTCAAGGGCTACTACGCTTCACAACACTGAAAATTGTATCACGAATTGGGTATCACCAATTTAGGTGAGAAAAACTGCTCAGTCAGAAATCGAGTGATCATAACCAAGGGAAGAAATACTGATTCTCACATTTTTTTTTGAAGAATATTGTTTATATTTTCTTAATATCTACTTTAAAACACAAATTAATCAGTATGTTTAATAAACTGAATATTCTGCTCAACCGAGAGCCAAGCTAGAATAAAACAGTGAAAGAAGCTTCCAGAAAACATTTGCTCTCATAAACCTATAGCAGTATCACTTATAGACATTAATAATTTTGCAGCTGGCCATCTGTTTTAAGTTTCTTTCACTCATTAAAAGGCCTGAATGGAGTTAGTTGTAGCTTTAACACAGAGATCCTAAGAAAGAACATTAGAGCTGGAGATTATGTTAATTTTGTTCAAAGCCCTCATCACAGAATTGAGTAAAGGCAAAAAGGCGGGGACTTACTTGCCCACGGCCACCTATGTTTTATGGTGGGTTAGAACGCACACTGAACCACACATCAGAAGATAATGGGTTCTATTGTTATCTTATCACTGACTCACATGCAACTTTGCACTAACAATGTACTCTGCACTTGACCATCTTTGTTTACTAAAATGAAAGAACTAAATTAGGTGATTTCTACACTTCCTTTCAATTCTAAGGTCTAAAATTAGCTGACATATGATAACCTCAGGTGGAAAAGAAATGGTAAACAAAATGTCAAGAAATTCATTTAATCTTTCTTTGGGAAAGCTATCACGGCGTCCCTACAGAACTACGAACATCTGTGTGATGATACCTTAAGACATGAATAGTAAAAATGCTCTTAATACACACTGACTCCGTGACATCATATATACTTGAAGACAAAAGCTGAGGGGTGCCTGGGTGGCTCAGTCAGCTAAGCGACTGACTTGATTTGGCTCACGTCATGATCTCAGGGCCCTGAGATCGAGCCCTACACTGGGATCCTGGCTCTGGCTCCAGCCAGTCTGCGTGTTCCTCTCCTTCCCCCCTACCCCTCCCCCTGCTTGCCTGCACATATGCTCACACACACTCTCTCTCTCAAATAAATAAATAAACTCTAAAAAAAAAAAAAAAAAAGCTGAAAATCAGGCAAAAAAAATTTCGTTTTCTAGGTTAACAAGCTTTTTTCTTTAGGTGAGAAAGTCTTGTTAGAGCCTCGTTAAAGTAAACTGTGAAGTTAAAAGTTTAAAAAATACCTTATTTCCAGTAAAGAAGGAGAAAGCAACAAAGTTTCAACAAAACAATGAACATATGTTAATTCAAATGTAAGGAGGTTTATCTCAAAACCACTAGCAGTAACTGATTAAAAAATATACATTGGGGGAAGTCTGGGTGTCTAATACATGAAGCTGCATACAGGCCCAGTCTCAGCACTGACATTTACTGATGTTTACCTTATACCGCTAATGTCTTTCAAGAAAAACTAGGCTTGTGATAAATCCACGCTTAAACTCTCGATGGTGACACAATCCATTCAACATGTAGTAAGTGATAAGCTCCAATCCAGCCTTCAACATACAAAAGCAAACATCTCCCGCCAAACTAAGGCCATCTCCTGGATTTATTGAAACAGCTTTTATATGCTTGCTTTCCACATTACTCAGACCTAAATACGTTTTTATTCAAAAGCAAACATGATACTGGCATGCAGGCGCTCAGTCTTACCTTTAATAACGGGGACTCCATCTCTATCTGACACAACAATAGCATGGAGTCCTTCAACGCTAGAAAGAAAAAAAGAAGTTAAAATATTATGAAACACTTCATTTTCTCAAAATATGCACCTCAAAGTCATTATAGGGATTTTCATGTATATTTCTGAAAATCTATGTCAACTCAGTTACTGACCTCATAAGTTTCCAGATGTCTGCCAAAACTTCCAGAAATTGAATAAACATGTGTATTATTAAAATCTTTACAAATTTATGCAATTTATTGATAACTATCTAAAACACAGATACTTCTCCATTATAACTGCTACTTATCTTTCCATTATTTATGAAAGTATGACAGGTTATCAGCAGTAGCTATAGTGACAATGGTATCAAGTGCCATCAAGATATCTGTGGGTTAGGAGAGCCTATAAAAGGGGGGCTGATTTAGACAAGTGGTCAGGGAAGGCTTCCCTGAGACAGTGATAACTAAGCTGAGATGTTATGGCACTGGTCAAGAGAAGAGGGGCAGAAAGACTGCTCTAGGCTGAAGGAACAGAATGGAAAGAATGAAGGTCATGTCGCAATCTTTTCAGCTATGCCTACATAAGAAGCAGTAACCAGAATGGTCAGGACTATAACCATCTGGTCCAGTCTAGGCTCTCCTACATTTACTATTTATGCTACCCCGGGCCAGTTACGAAACCTCTGTAAGCCTCTGTTACCAATACGGAAATGGGACAACTGTACTTATGTACCTATTGCACAATTTAATAAAGTAATGCATGTAAAGTAGAGGCTGGTACATAGTTAAAATTCAAAAATATTAATTATTACTAATTAGCATCAGACTGTCATCTGAGCACACTGACAATTTATTAGTGCAGTTTAAGTATTAACTCATTACAGAATTCCTAGAGCACAAAATTACAGTGTTAAAAATAGAATGGGAAAGCATTCTCAAACTTCCAGCCCCATAATCTCGTAATATCCAAGACTGCTACTCAGAAATATGTTCAACGTTCCTACTATAACCCAGATTATCCATTCCTTATTGTGTTAACCTTAATGTTTTAAGTTAGAAATGAGGAATAGTCATCTTAAGATACTGAAATTAAATTTTAAAGATCCAGTGGCAAAAACTTTTAAGTCAGAGAAGTGTTATTAAATTTTGAGGAAATGTTATAAACACTACCATTTATGAACCTCACGTTAAAAGTAAGAATGATGTTCATAGCAGCAATGTCCACAAGAGCCAAACTGTGGAAGGAACAAAGATGTCTTTCAACAGATGAATGGATAAAAACAACGTGGTTAATATATACAATGGAATATTACTCAGCCATCGGAAAGGATGAATACCCACCATTTGCATCGACATGGATGGAACTGGAGGGGATTATGCTAAATGAAATAAGTCAAGCAGAGAAAGACAATTATATTGTTTCATTCATATATGGGACATAATAGCGCAGAGGACCGCAGAGGAAGGGAGGGAAACTGAATGGAAAGATATCAGAGAGGGAGACAAACCATGAGAGACTCTGGACTCCAGAAGCCAAGCTGAGGGTTACAGAAAGGAGGGGGGTGGGGGGAGGGGGTGATCGGGTGATGGGTATTAGGAGGGCACGTGTTGGGATGAACACTGGGTGTTACACAACTAATGAATCGTTGAACACTACAACAAAAATTTGTACTATATGTTGGCTAACTGAACATAATGAAAAATAAAAAAATAAAATAATGTAAGAATGATGAAATAACCGTGTATAAACATTTACTGGTATTATTTTTTATTATCATTCAAATCTGGAATCATCTATAGATTAAAATGTGCTCTGTAAGGTTAATGTATAAAACAAATTCTTCTAACTAGGTTATATAAAAGTATATCCTACTGATACTTGCACACATAGAAACTACTTTGTACCGTTATCAACAGCAACATCACCTGAAATAGGAAAAAAAACTGGAAACCTGTCTATCAAGAAGGATAAGTCCAAAAAATCATGACACGCATACACAACAGACCACTCTGCAGCCATTAAAAACAAAGAAACAGCTCTTTGCATGTACTGGGAAGGACTGATCTCAAAGGTATATTGTTAAGTGAAAAAACGGTTTTGAATAGTGTATACAGGAAGTAAAAGTTTTATAAAAATAAGTGTAGGCATGTGTATGTATATGTTGTGATGGACTGAATGTTTGTGTCACCCCCCAAATTCATTATGTTGAAACCCTAATCCCAATGAGATGGTATTTGGAGGCGGGGCCTTTGGGAGGTAATCAGGAAATGGGGGTGGAGCCCTCAGATATCAGAAGAGTGCCCTTACTTAAGGCTAGAGAGCTAGCTAGCCCTCTTTCTACCATATAAAGATACGGGAAGCCTGCAATCTGCAACTCAGAAAGGGGCTCTGACCAGAACTGAACCATGCTGGCACCTTGATCTTGGACTTCCAGCTCCCAGAACTGTGGAAAATTAATTTTGGTTATTTATAGGAAATCCAATCTATGGTATTTTGTTATAATATCCTCAACTAAGATCCAAGTGTAAATGTGTAAATACGTGTGTTTATAGACATGCCTGTTTACAGGTGCATCAAATATCTTTGAATGGACTGGGTGCCTCTGAGAGGGGAACTGTGTGGCTGGGGGGCAGGGCTAGGAAACTTCTCACGATGTCCTTCAGTTAACTTCTGAATCTTGAACTTTATGAATGTACTGCCTCCTCAAAAGATAAGCAAATTAAAAAGCAGGTTAAGAGTACTACAAAAAAATGTTTAGAAATATCTCTGTCACCAGAGTTTCTTTTCTCTTAGTTTCAGTTAATTAACTTAAATGCCAACTAATGCACCAAAAGAGGAGGCAGAAATAAAGACTTTCTTTTTAATAGATTTTAAATTCACAGAGATAAATGCCCAACAAAGTAGAAATATTACTCACATACTTAAAATACCCACTTAAAGAAATCAGGTCACAAATATAAAAGGTGTTTCCAATTCCACACATGGTGAACAAAAAATAACACGAGTAGATTTTACTAATAGTTGAAAATAAGTATGCTGCGTTAATAGGTACACTGTATGCACTTCCAGAAGGAATTAAATGTTATGAAATATTCTGCAGACACCTAAACCTAAAGCTTAATAAAACAAACACTTTTATTCCAAAAAAACAAACGTTGCACTTGTAATCAGACATCATACTTCGTTTTATATATATATTAATGAAACATTTGGTTATTTTAAAACACAAAAAGTTGTGACTGTTAAAGCCTGAGCCTGCTTTGGGTCACAACTCGACTGAAAAATACAAATTCAAGGACTATATTTAGCAGGGAATTTAAAAATGAACAAAAACGTATTCTATTAAGTGCCTTGTTGAGAGGTATAGCGGTACAACAATTAAAAGCATGAACCCACAGCTCTGAAGCCAAGCTGCCTTCGTCCAAACCCCTTCATTTTACATACATTTAGCAACAAATCAAAATGTACATTTTACTACGTTTCTTTGTAAGTGTTCAATATTATTTCTTCATTCCTTTAGCTTTTGGGATACAATAAGCCTACTTTCAAGAAAAAGTCATGAATGAATATGAATCAAAGCAGCCTTGGTCATTATGGGGGAAACAAAAACCCAAACTAAATCGAAACACATGGTCCTAACCCCTTTCTTCCACTATAGAAAGATTTTCATCACACTTTTACAAATACGCTTTTTACAAATATCAACTGTGTTTCTGCTCCTATATTTTGTTGCCAGTGCAGTATTTCCCTCCATCCTACTGGTCAGTTTTACCATCCTTTAAATATTGCTAAACTTCCAGTGAGGCAGATACAAACACAGAAATCCTTCAGTTTGTACAGTTCCAATATGGACACATTTTAGTTCCCACAGTTGAATTAAATAACACTACTCCCCCTGACAGCATGGCTCAAACTTCAGGACATAGGGTATATTAAGTGAGTGATTGCATACAGTACAAACCCCACTAAGTCTTCATACAAATCACCATGTGAATAACTTTGTCAATGACAGATGCGCACTGTGTCAAGAACCAGTCCCATCACTGCTTTCAAAGCGTGTTGGTGACTGGTTCCTCCGTGTAGGCAGGGACGGTAAAACACGGAGTGTTATCTCCTTGTTGCCCAATGATAAAACATATGATATTAAAAAGAAAAACAGAACTGAAATCGGGAACTGGCTAATCAAGATGACATACAGCAAAGGAAGGAAAGGTGACAATGCTAGAAGTGAAATTCAAATAGAAAGTAAACCCTCGGAGAAGCAATAACGGGCCGAAAGAACGCCGACCCTTTCGCTGTGTGCACAAGACTTGCGGCCAGAGGAACCCCGTCCAAGCGCGCTCACCGACAGGAAGGAGGCACGGGGTGGCGATGAAAAGGACGACGCTATCCTAGAGGAAGGGACGCTGGCAAAAAACCTCGTACAGCATCGACAGTACAAAGGACAAAATGGTGGAAGCTGATCCAGTCTGAGAAAGGAGTACGTCAATTTGAAGGCACAGAAAAGATGCCTGCTCCTTACCTTAAGGTTGTCCGTTTCCTATATTTTACCGTGTATGCAAAGAAGTAGGAACCGTTCAAACTACACTTGAGGAGTTTTCTCCAAAGAAATAAACACTCTATTACTCAATAATTCCACTGTTTTAAAATTGCAGTGTATTAAACAAATACTGGTTTTAGCATTTGTTTCCATTCCCTCAAATAGAACCAACAAAAGAGGTTTTACGGTTTTGACAAAATTTTCTAAAGATCACAAAACAACTGTCCTTTCCCCAGGGACTACTAAGATCACTCTGGACGGTTTCAGCGCAGTCATTTTTATGGCCCTGCACTACTGTGCAAAGCCAGGACTGCCTTCTCATCGTTAGGCTGGCAACAGAATCAACTACTTAATGCTTCAATATTTCCCTCCTGAATATAATAGTATTTTCTTCTTGAATACAAACATACATAAATGAAACCCAGGAGATAATATTAATTTCTACTGGTTTGTAGTCAGGGTAAAGGCACAAGTCAACAGGCAAACCACATCAAACAATTCAGGCAAAAATCCAAACAAGAGAATTTTTTTTTTTTTAACCTACCTACAGAAGTAAACTGACATCCAAAACCTTTTTAAATTCACACATTTGGAGAATAAAAAAAAGAAGGAAAAAAAGAATCTCACCACATATTCTGCAACATTACACCTCAAAGGTTATTCAATTATGCTGGAATGTGAAAATGGAGGTCTCAAGTCCTATTCCTCTCTCTAATGTCCCTAACTCCAAGGTATTATTTTGCACTAAACTAAATGTGAATTTTAATACAATGAAAGTGACAAAGTCTTCTGAACCGCAAAAATATCTAAAAGGAAGTCTGCGGTCCTTCACACAGAGCCTAATTGAAAATGGTGCATCAAATGGACTGGGTGCAGGCATAAGCAAGCCTTGTGATTTTCCAAGTATGAACTGCTGTCTACATCTAGCATTTTTAGGTTATACGGACTCGGCAATTAGGTCTTAAAAGTTATACTAAAGGAAAGGCAAGTTCTAGGGTTTTTCCCCTTAAAATTGCTCTCACTACTTCAAAGTACAATCCAGTAAACTGCTATGATAGTACATTTGAAAAATTCTAACGTGGCAAGAAATCTGAGTTCTAGCCCTTTGGCATTCACAAGCCGTTTAATCTCAGCTGTCAAACTCAAATGTCAGCTCAAATGTCAAAGGACATTTCTTGTGCTACCTAGTGTTAAGTATTTGAAAATGCTAAATAACAATATAATATATACATACTCTTAGTCTAAAATAAATAGAAACAAAATGCTACATAAAATCAACGTATATAATCCAGAATTTATTTAATAACAAATTAGTAATTTTTTACCTTGGTAATTTTTTATACAGGAATCGCTTTAGGTCCTGAAAGAGAACATAAAAAATCATATTATAACAATATGCCTTGTACAGGTTCTCTAGACACTGTCCTATCCACATTTCATGTACTTTAAATCGTCATTCATAATTTTCCTTGCCTGTGTGTTTTTTTCTTTTTGATTTTGATACTAGTTGTGTGACTCGGAACAAGTTACTTAACCTTTTTCTCTAAGTCCCAGTTTCATTACTTGTGAGAAGGGATAATCACAGAACCTACGTCGTAAGACTGTTAACACTTATTGAGAAAATGTATGTAAACTGATTAGCATATCTGGACAAATACATACTAGCAGTAAAATTGGTATATATTTCTCATACTATTTTACATCCTGTTGTTACTGTCCTGTTCACTTGAGAATATATTATAAACATCTTTCCATGTCCACAGATAAACTTTCCCACATCACCTTAACAATCCTGGGTAAACTAACTTCTTTGAAACTGTTTCTTTTCACATAAATGACAACATGTGTCAAGTGTTAAGCATGAAACAGAATTAGGATTAAAGAAATAAAAGACTATTTTAATTCTTCTCACTGCACTCTCTCACCTGGGGAATATCATAGACAATCCAGATATCAATTAGGAGGTCTACATAGGTAAATCAGAAATCTGTTGTTTTGAACCTCTAATCCCTACTATTCGCCAAACCTGAATATTCATTTTATTTCATGTTATCACCACCATCTTACCTCTGCTCTTATCTTAAATACACACATTAAAACTCAACTCATTATGTTTCACGTGAAATCCAGAGTTCCTCTATCTCTTCCTGTCTCCACTATTGGCACTACCCATTATTCAGGTCTGAAACACAGAGTAACATTTAACCCTAACCTCACCTTTATCACTGCTAAATGATTTGTGAAGTCAAATGTTTTTAAAATGATCTCTTCCTCTCCTTTTCTTTTTAAAGGTTGTATTTATTTATTTCACAGAGAGACAGAGCATAATCAGGGGGAGCAGCAGGCAGAGGGAGGACAAGCAGGCTCCCTGCTGAGCAGGAAGCTGGCTGAGCAGGGAGCCCAATGTGAGGCTTGTTCCAGGACCCTGGGATCATGACCGGAGCCAAAGGCAGGTGCTTAACTGACTAAGTCACCCAGGCACCCCTCTTCCTCTCCTTTTCAACTGACATTACAATTTAGGTTCACTTTATTATTTGACTTGTGCTAGCTTCCCAACTGGTATGCTCATCTCCCACTTCTATCCCACGCAGTTCTACACAATGCCAATGGCCATATTATTTTCTTTCTCTACCTGGGTTAGAGATGCTTCCCAGATGATTCCCTGTGCAGCCAAGGTTGAGAACCAACATCTAAACAGCTCTCCACTGTTTAATAATTTCTCTACAAATTCTTTTAACATTTGAGCTTCTCTGCAATATGGTCTACACCCACTTTTACAGTCCTGCTTTCTACCACTCCCTCATACATATTCTCAGCCCAAGCAAAAGTGGGTTACTCACAGCTCCTCCACACACATCTTTTCCTTTCCTACCTCTCAAACTTTGCTTACACTATTCATTTTAATAGTAATTCTCTATCAATCTTACCTTAAGAAAAACTGCTACACATTATTTAGAGCTAATTTGAACCACCAAATACTCCAAACAGGCTTTCCTGATAAACACCAGATGTAATCCCTCTCTCTTTTGAATTTTCATCCAATAATGTACATACATTTATGATCACCTGCCTACTATACTTTAAAAAAAATTTTAAAACCCTTATGGAGGGACGTCTGGATGGCTCAGTTGGTTAAGTATCTGTCTTTGGCTCAGGTCGTGATCCCAGGGTCCTGGAAGCAAGCCCCACATCAGGCTCCTTGCTCAGCAGGGAGCCTGCTTCTCCCTTTGCCTGCCTGCTCCCCCTACTTGTGCTCTCTCTCTCTCTGATAGATAAATAAATAAAATCTTAAAAAACAAAACAAACCTTACGGAGAGGAATTATACCTTAATCATCTTTATTTCACCCACAGTCCTTATTACAACAACCTCTGCAAGGCAATGCTCAACAGATATGCAGTGATTTGACTATGCCTGGAAAATAAGGTCTCAAGAACATAATGGCAGACACTCCAAAAAGGAGTGATAAAGGCATGCAAAGTGCCTAAACACTCACATAATCTTACAACCTAAAAAGAAAAATCACGCTCATATTAATGTTGAACGATCATTTAGTCTAGTGGTTAAGAGCATAAACTCTGGACTGAGGACAGCCTGGGTTGGTATCTTGACTCTACAGCTTATCAGCTGCGTAACCTGAGGCAAGTTAGGTGATCTTTCTATGCCTTAGCCTCCTCACCTAGAACACAAGGGCAGTAACAGTGCCTACTTCATAAAAGTTGTAAGAATTAAATATGTTCAATGTTTAGAAGAATGCCCAGCATGTAAGTAAAATAACAACAAGATGTAAAATATAGAAACAAACAGTAGTACAATTAATTCCCTGTTGTTTCTAGTAACTAGTACCATTAAGTTTCCTAAACTTACAATTTGCGTTTTACTGCTGTGCTAAAGAGGTATCCGTTAAAGATCATCTCAATTTGCTCCAATGAAATCTAGAGTGCCATCAGGACCACTTACTGGAAACAAGCCGATTCACAAGCAGCAAAACATTTAGGAATTCAAATGGTATTCAGAGCCTCTCTTAGGCCCGCTGGACTGGAGAGTGGGAAGAACACGGTTCTCTCAACTCAGACACCTTAGTGTCCTCCACTCCCACTGTGGGCAGCCACTCAGGACCCCGCAAATCTCTTCATATTAGTCACTCCAGAGTCCACAGAAACTCAGACGCGGGGGGGCGGGCTAAAAAGGAAACCAATTTCTCCTGGGGAAGCTCTAGCTCTCCCCACCCCTCCCCTTCCTCTTGTGTGGGTGTGTTAACTCACATCCGCCATGACGAGCCCCTTTCTCCCGCAGGATCAATCTCCACTCCTGGAAGAGAAACTCCTGGTGATTCTCCCCTCAAGACTTCTTCCCACCTCCAACCTAGTAAGCTGGGTCAGCTCTCACCGGGACCAGGCAAGAATCCGCGGCTCTGGGACTCGCACCAGGGAAGCCGGAGCGAGGCGGGAGTTCCCCAACACCCACACGGTAGCTGGGACGCCCTCCCTCAGTCCACTGCACCCTCCACCCGCGAAGATCTAGGCCCAAAGGAGAGGGGAAGGGGAGTCCTCTCCCTCCCTGGCATCTCACCGCCCGCGCCGCCTGCGGGCCCGGGACGGATACGGAGCAAAGCGGCTCTAGTTACCTGGTTTTCCGGGAGGCGGTGCTCCCTCCGCTGCAAATTCGGGGACAGCTTCAAAGACAGTCTCCTTTGAAAGCCGTCGTCACATGATTTGTGACCCCCTCCGCGCTCCAGGAAGCAGTCCCTCCGCTTCCGAGGCAAGAGGTTTCCGGGGAGGAACCCGGGCCTCTGGCGTAAGGCGCACCCCGCCTCTCCCCGCCCCTCTGCGGGCTGCTCCCTGCGACTGCGCAGACTGAGGGACGTGGGGACGCGGGCCGGTCTTGGAAGAAGATGTTGTGTGGGGAGGGTGCATAAATTTCATTTGTGTTTCAAGGCCTGTTATCTTAAGACCTTTTCTTGTAGATGAGAAAGTTTGAAGGGCTGTTGTTTACAAGCTGAACTGCAAGCAGGATTGCCTGTGCCTAGAAGTCCCAGGTTCATGGGGCGCCTGGCTGGCTGAGTCAGTGGAGCTTATGACTTGATCTCGGGGTGGTGAGTTCCAGCCCTGCTGGGTGAAGAGATTACTTAAAAATAAAATCTTTAAAAAAAAAAAAGCCCCAGGTTCATAAGTTTCTGCCCCCATGCCCTCCACTGCCTTGCCTTTCCAAGGATGCCACCCACGTGTTCTTACTCAGGGTCTCGACTAGATGGAATAGAGGAGCCATGGGCTTTCTGGAGTTTTCAGTTAGTTGCGTAACTCAACATGTGCAGATAATGGACAACCTTCTTTAATTGGCTCGTGATTAGAAGGCTATGCCTTCTAAGTTGTAACCACATTATTTTTTGTTTGGTGTCTTGCTCGTTTGCACATGTAACAAAAACCTACAATAGCTGGTAAGAAAACGAAGACTATGGGAACTTGTTAACGACTCATCTTCAACTCCCAGTCCCTAAAAATAGGAGTGCAAAAGGAATTAACTCTAGCTCAAGACATGGTGAAGAGCTGGGATACTAATCTAGCTATCCTTGAGATGAAATGGTAAAGTACAGCACTCCCAAATGTTACGAATGACCTCCTAATTATTACAAGTGAACTTGACAATTCATAGCAACTCACGTCATTGAAGTTCACTTCCTTTTCCTTAAACCCTTGATTTCTTAGCTTCTGGGATACTGTGTTACTTATTTTAGGTCCTCACAATTCTAGTTTCCTACTTCTTTAGGGAGCATCTTCTCACACATCACATTCCCTTGACTACTATATGTTACCAAGAATAACTGATATTTGTGCATAAGTATGTGTCATCATTTCATTTGTTTTCCCAATGAGACCGTAACACCTAGAAGACGGGTCATGTTTTGGATTTCAGTTTCTTACAATGCCTCAATGTCTTGCAGTCCGTAGGCAACTAATTCAGCGTTTGTAGAATAAAAGTGATTAAAAGAAACTATTAATCCTGGACCTGACTACAACTTCTTTTTAAAGCTTTTCTTTGGTTTCCGTTTTTCTCTTTCCACATTTTCCTGAGAATGTTAGTCGTAAGTCTGCACCTATCCTCAGAGTTCTAGGTTCACATTTTCGGCTGCTTGTCAGTTGTTGGATATTTCTACATACATGTCTTAGAGTCAGCTCTGACGCAAAAGCTCCAAAAACTTCTCCAATAAACCTTTTTCCTAATGTGTGTCTGTATTATTTCCATGAGTCTACTAGTCAGGTGTCATGTTTGACCGCTATCTTTTGTTCACCATGTCCACTTTTCTTCCCTAACAATGATTTTTTCATCTACATGTTTTTTTCATTTCTTCATTCAAACCATTATTTAGCAAGATGATATTAATAGTCACTTAGTAATGGCCAGATAAACCTTCCCAAAGCAATGCATTTTACTGCTGCTCAAAAAAAATCTTTAGTGATGTACCATTGCAGACTGATAAAGTCGACAGTCTTGAATCCGGCACAAACATATTCTTTTTTACTTCCGAACACATTCTAATTTGAATCCTATATTCCAGCCAAGCTGATTACTTCACCCTTCCTTCAGTGGTTATTATTTCTCCACACTGGTTCTGGAGGATTCTTTAAACTAAAGTGTTTATTTCTCTTGTAGGGGAGGAAAAACATACTTATAACCTTCTACCCTCTTAGGTTCCATGGCTGGGCCTAAGAGTTAATTGACAGATTATCCGGTGAAAAACATACACATTTATTTAATATTTTTATGTGTATACGGGAGTATGCAGAAGGAAATAAGGTCCAAAGAAGTCATTAGGCCCAAAAGTTACATACCTTTTTATACAAAGAACAACAAATTGTGGGGATGTGATAAGAAAAGGGGCTTGGGTAAAGGACAATGAATTGTGGGACAGTGATCATGAAACACATGGGTGAAGCCAATGGAAGATAAGGAATATTTTAGTAGGCTTGTTTGTACAGGTCCATTTTGGCGTCAGTCTTGCGCCTGGTGATAAGAATGTTCTCTTCCTGGTACAGGAGGGCACCTTTCTCACAGGAAATTTTATGACCTGTATTTTGGTAAAAGGGGAGGTCAAAGAATCCTTCCTGCATCTGTTTTCTTAGTGCCTTCAGCTCAAAATAATTAATATGCGTAAGTGGTGGGGCACCTGGGTGGCTCAGTTGGTTAAGCGTCTGCCTTCAGCTCAGGTCATGATCCCGGGATCCTGGGATCAAGGTCCTCATTGAGCTCACTGCTCAACAGGGAGTCTGCCTCTCCCTCTGCCTCTCCCTCAGCTCATGCTCTCTCTCACTCTCTCTCAAATAGAATCTTTAAAAAAATAGGTCTAATTGGCATATTTTGAGGTGACATGTTCTGAACCCTTGCACTTTCTATGTATTTTTTTTCTTGTTTTGAGAGAGGGAAAGAGTGTGCATGCATGTGGGTGTGCAGTCCTGGGGGTGAGGGAGCAGAGGGAGAGGGAGAGAGAATCTTAAGCAGGTTCCATGCCCAGAGCAGAGCCCAATGCAGGGGCTAAATCTCATGACCCTGAGACCTGGGATGAAATCAAGAGTCAGATGTTTAACCAACTAAGCCACCCAGGTGCCCCTCTACCTGGGATACTTAAATCTTGGTTTCTGATAACATCTTCTCACACATCACATTCTCTTGAATACTACTATATGTTACCAAGAATAACTGATATTTGTGTATAATTATGTGTCATTGTTTTGTTTTTCCAATGAGACCATAACGCCTAGAAGGCTGAGTCATGTTTTGGATTTTTTTCCAGTTTCCTACAATGCCTCAATGTCTTGCACTCTGTAGGCAACTCATTCAGCATTTGTAGAAAAAAAATCATTAAAAGAAACTATTAATCCTGGCCCTGACTACAACTTCTTATCCACCCCTGACCCTCACCATTTGCCCCCAAGTTTAGAGGCAAGTGAAAATATGAACTCTAGCAAGTTCTTTTAATTTCTGGAAGTGCTATTTTTCATTTGAACACATTCCATCCTACTGACCTCAATAAATGATAGTTGACCTGGAAAATACTGATTTTTTTCTTCTTCTTGGTTGGCAAAAAAGGGAGAGCACAGCTTTCCAAGCTCTCCAAATACCACAATGTCCTCAAATTGAAAGAACAAAGATTTCTAATCTCCGAGTGTGGTGGCTTCTGAATTATGGCAGTCAATAGGAGATTGATCTGTTTGAATTTACTCACTGCCACTGGTATAGACCTAGGGGAAATATGTACTGGCCTAAAAGATTATCAACACTATGTACCAGTTCTCCAAAGTGGGGTGTACCATATGATCCCTGAGGTTCAGGAAGAAACTAGTAGAAACTGTATACATATGCACAGAGTTTTTATCTCACAATTCAAATTTTCTAGTACACAGCATACCAGAGAAATAGTATACTAGTATACATAATACATGAAACAGTTAAACATGCACATGTTGTTAAAGTTCTAACTTTATTGGTTCTATCAAAAGCCTTTGTTTCTGCTTATTTTTAGCTCAAGTTTCTCTTAGCTTTTGTATATGCCAGAGACACCTCAATTTTTTTATTCTTCCTTTCCATGAAAAATTACTAATGATCTCGGTTTAGGATGGCTCCACCATTTGTGTGAAAATTCTAGTTGGTATTCAAACTTGTGGGGAAGAGAGTCTTGCTGATTTTCCAACATACAAAAATGAAATTTTATCACTTAGATTGGCCAAGTTGGAAAATGTCTTGCTAATATTGATTCTGGCTATGGTTTGGGATTTGGCCCATTGAGAATACAATTAATTATAAGCTTATATGCAGTAACTTTCTCTTTTATACTACCACTCATTGTCATCACACCCTGGATTTAGGCAGTCACCTGAGAAGTCACTAACTCCTCTGATCCCTGGCTTGCATACAATAGACAATCAATGAATCACTCGCATGTCAACAACATAAACTCCCCTACCTTCTTTCCTGCCTGACAGAACCCGAACTTTGGGTGAGTTCAATGAATTGTATTCCACTGCCTATGCCCAGGCTGATGGGTTAGGCTGGAGAAAACACACACAACTAAACAGACTGTAAATTCTGTCACCAATCTGGGGCGTAAAAATCCGACTTTTTCACTTGTCAGCTGACTCAGTGAAAAAAAAAATCCTTCGAACTGTCTTCTTTCAATAGCTTTTTTTTTTTTAAAGATTTTATTTACTTATTCGACTGAGATAGAGACAGCCAGCGAGAGAGGGAACACAAGCAGGGGGTGTGGGAGAGGAAGAAGCAGGCTCATAGCGGAGAAGCCTGATGTGGGGCTCGATCCCATAACGCCGGGATCACGCCGAGCCGAACGCAGATGCTTAACCGCTGTGCCACCCAGGCGCCCCCAAACTGTCTTCTAAGTGTGTTTATTTTTCTTTTCCCCTCCCCCACTTTATACAGATAACCTGCTTATTCATCAAGCCAATGAAAGCCATGACATCTTACCACCAACACCACAAATCCACCTGCCTTTGCACCCATCCTCCACGCATTACTTTCTGAAAGAATGCTGTGGTAGCTTAGCTAAAATAATTCCTCCATCTGTCCAACGGACATAATATCCTCCTGGACGTATCAGGCACTTACTGCTACTATCCCTCTTTTTCTCTATCTTTGCTCTTTCACTTTCTACCTGCCCCTTTACATCAGAATGAAAAACAACAGAATAAAACAGATCTCTCATGCAATAAATAAGATCTCACGTAATTAATAATTGAAAAAATAAAAGCCTTCTTTAGAAACTACATCCTCTTTCAGCTAACATCCTTCTCTATTCCCTTTCACAGCCAAATTTTTGTAAAGTTCTTAATTGCTGCCTCTATTTATCCCAAATCCAATCAATCAGTTTCCTGACTCTACTTCCTGAATATCTCTCCAAATCACTCACCTGTATTCCTACTCTATTCCAAGCAATGATCATCTCTCCTTTGCCAATAACTTCTTATCCTTCCTACATGCATGTTTGCCCTCCAGTCTTCTCTGCACAAAGCTAAAACAATACTTAAAATCTCAAATCTCATTATGTTAACTCCCTCCTCAAAAATCTCAAAGGTTTTCTACTGGCTTAAGATAAAGTCCAATTATCATCCTCATAATTTATATGCGGTCTTATGGAACTTGGCCCCTATCTTATTTTAATTCTCTAACTTACCCTGCCTTTCCTACGCTATAATCATACGAGTTTGTTCTCATGCAAGTTTGTTTTCACGTCCACAAGGTTTCTACGGCTTTATCAACTTTGCACACTCTGCCTGAAATGTATCTCTAGCATTCACCTCATTCCCACTTGTCTTTTGGGTTTCAGCTTAAGCTCACTTTCTCAGAGAAACTTTCCCTGACCCTCCCACAGTAGGTTAAGTCTTCTAGATATGTGCTCTCATTGTACCTGGTGATTTTCCTTGTAGCATTCACCATAATTATAATTAGTCATTTACTTGACATTTACTTTCCTGGCTAGACGTAAACTCCATAAGGATTTCTGTCTTGTTCAGTGATTAATTCCCAGCACTCAGCTCACTGCCTGGGATAAAACAGGCATTCATACATTTGTTGAATGGTTGAATGAATGAAAGAAAGTGCATATTAACAATATAAAACATGATAAAAACACATCCTTTACAGTGAGAACAGACCTTCTTTTTATTCATATATTGAGAAAAACTGCAGACTGAAAGACAAAAATTCATCACAAATCATTCAGCAGAACATTCATTAAAAATCAAATGCATTTTCTTTAACAGAATTCTCACACAGAAAATTTTATTTTATAAGTCTGATATCACATTAAGTATTTTACAAATCAGACATTTTTAAATCTAATTGTATAATCTTGAATGCGCTATAGACAAATAAAGTAAGATCTCCTTTACCAGTTTCACTTCATTTAACTTATACAAGGCTTCCATTAAAATTCCATCACACCTTGAAAATTACCTGCAGCTTTTAAAAAACACATGATTTGAACCTTACATGGAAGAAAAGTCTTACGTAGCCATCCAAAAAATGAAAACAAAACAAAACAAAAGGTAAGAAGTATTTCTTAATATAAATAAATTACAAAATATCATTTATGTGTGAGTTTCTTTCTCATTGGTATAGTCAGCCAACTCAAAAACAATTCCTTTTGAAATCAATGTATAAAATGCTCCAGTGTCACCGGAAAACCTCTATTATTTTAGTGGTACTCTTAAATGGCAAAGTAGAATCAGACTGGAATGTCCCAACTCCTGTGCCACAGTGAATGAGACTTGCTCAAATTCAAGCCGGGTGTCATCGCTGTGCAAGCACCAGACAGCTTGGCAACCAGTAATCCCAATAGTTCATTATAATTTACTAAATGAGACACTTTGAGAAACACTTCTTACCCCTACATAGTTCCATTGCTGGAGACAAAAACCACAGTTATATTTGGAGTATGGGCCTTCTAATAGGAATCCCTGTTTTAAAATTTGAAAAGGATCAATGGAAAGAATTCACACCAATGAAATTCTGTGGAATGATTTTCAAGGTTAGAAAGAAGAATATCCACTGCTAATGGAAGCCCTGCTCTGTGCAAACATAGTGTGGTATATACTAAACAATCACACATTTGAGGTATTAGCTGGAAAAATATATATATATACACCTATACATGGACACAGCCACAGAATATTCACAAGTCCATTGGCCCCAAAACCAGCAGATAAGAAAATTAAATGAGAACGAACCACATACCAACAGGAAAAAGTTACACACAGGGAACTTACAAAAAACGTCGTTATATGATCCTTAATATAAGGAGTATGTTTTGAATTAATGTTTTGAGGGAAAATGTTTCCATTTATATGAAAGTGTCTATTTAATAGTAATGGAAACCAAGAAGGAAGGCTGAATTCTAGGACTGTGCTGCCTGTCAGATTATTAAAGGGACGGGCAAGAATTTCTTGAAGATCCTCATTCTACTCACTTTTCCTTTGTAATTACAAATTAGGATTTAAAAAGTTTTGTGAGTTATTGTTATACTACTCTTTCCTTTTTCTTTGGTTTATAGAGAATTTTATGGATTTTCACTAGACAATAGTCCAATGTGGCCAACAGACACAGTTTTTTAGCTATTTAGTAAAGATTAAAATTCAGGTTTATTGTTCATTTTCAGAAGTTTTCCTGTCCAGATAAGAAAAAAGATTATGAATGCCCTTTCAGTTTGCTTCACTCAGGATGAAGACAGATGGTAATACGAACCTAAGCTTCATGTTGGGTGCTGAATAAACGCAAATTCTCCTTCTGAACAATATGGTCCTTTGACATAACACTTACTTAGCTGGAAAGATGGCTCATTTGGTTCTCAGGTCAACATCAAAAAATATTTCACTGCCTTAACACAGGTGGGAGATTTTTTTTTAAAGGAAATATGGGAATACATTATTAATAATATGTCACAGTTATTAAATAACAGCTGCATTTAAAACTATTACAGATCAACAAAGAAAAATTGAAGAGGGCCATCATTTCTCTCACTATACACTATTTTACATACTGGTGGAACTGAAGATTTAACAGGAAGAAAACTTAAGCATAAAATTGCAATCACAGTAAAGGGCTAGAACTCCTCATTCCTGTTCCTGTGAACACCTGAGCTGACACAAAAGCAGAGTGGCTTAATGTACTGGCATATATATGCCTTAAGGACTTCCTCTTCTCTACCGAGTCTCTGTAAATTACAAAAAAAATGCAGTGATTATGAAACAAATACTTATTTAAGTATTCAAATGAAATCTGTTCCCAAAATATATTGTTTTTATTTATTAGATGGATTAAAACTTGAATTTTCTCATTGAGAACGAAATTCTCAGATTTCATCAAAATAAATTCTGAAGCTTATAAGCGACTAGCACCAGTCTACTTCGGAACTAAGGAATCAAAAAAGGAGGAGAAAAGGTACTATTTACTTTCCCCCAAATCCTCATAAGGACAACGTTTGTATGTATGTGTAAAAAGAGATAAAAATGTTAAGCATTAATAAATATAGTTGCTGCCAAACTTCTAAAATACCATTAGAAAGGCTAGTAAAGCAGTAATCAAAGATTGAGAGCTTTCAGGCAATGGTTAAAATGAACAGTACAAGTTAGCAAATGAAATTGCAAAGCTCGTGTAGTAAAAATAAGATGGCAAAAATGTTGGGATTTTTATTGTAAGAATAGCAAACATGAAAATCTTACATTTCAAGATAGCTCTAGTCTTCTTACTTTGTAAAACTAACCCAAAATTCTAAGACACTTGGTTGGGCCTTTACACCAAAATATAGATGACATTAAGGACTTAATCTTTCCTTGCATACTTTATGTGTGGCTTAAGTTATCAGGCACTCGATCAGTTATTTCGCACAGTTGTTTGAAAATTTTATCAAACACATTTCCCCGAATATTTTACAAAATGTGATGGAATGCAGCAATGCAACTGAAATATAATACTGTCCAAAAGCCATATATGACTTCATAATATATAACTTCACTTAACTTGATAACTTCATCTATCCCCATAAAGCCAAGATTAAGGGAAAAAGAATCACTCAACAAGGGTTCAATTCACATTAGTGTTAATCACAGTAGTAAATTTCCCATTAAAACTGGAAAAATAAACGGATGAATTTTTTTCATTTAAAGTTTTCTATGTTTTTGGATGTATATGAACTTTCAAAGTTAATTAGAATGCTATGACCTTATTTTCTAAAAATTCATTCTGCAGGCTCAAGAACATATTTAAATTTGTATTTTCTTTTAAGCACTGCTATTTTTTTTTTTTTATTTAAAAGTTGCATTTCTAAAAGAAAACTGGTGAAGCTGTCCAGTTTTCCTAGGGCGGTATGTTGTTTAGTTTAACTCACTAATTCATTCAGGTATTTCTACTGATTCACCTGGAAAAGGGGATGCAAGAGAACATTTTAAAAAGAATGGTCATTTTAGCAGTTTTATTCAACCAATGCTATAAAATCAACTACAGTCAGAAAAAAAATCTTTAAACACAAGAATGCTGCCGCTAGAACTAGCATGCTCTCACATACAAAAAAACTACCAAAGATGCATTTGTGTTCCATTAACTGAGTGTGAAGCAAAATCATTAAAATATTACAATTGTTAAATATAGACGACTAGAAATCAAATGTTTCATACTCAATATACAGGCACCAAAAACTTCAATTTCCAGCTTATTTTTCTAATTTATATTATGGATTGAATTACAGAGAGTTTATTCCTATAAGATTAATTGAATTACTCAACGGCGAATAGTTTTTAGCTCAGAATTTTGTAAGGATAACTTGCTATAAGACACTATGCTACCTGCTGCTATATTTCTGCTCACTGTTGCATGTGGCCCAAATAGATCATGCTGTGATCAAGTAAGGGTGCTGTCATCTACTTAGATGTTTAAGAGTTGGCAATCAGGTTAAAAGGCACAAAGCTTCATTTTTGTAGTCTTTTTCTCTTATTACACATTTGTCAAAGAACCCATTTACTTTGGATCTTGCTCAAATGATCACTAAGAAGAAACTAAAATTTCCATGGTGGGCAAAACAGGTGGGTCCTCTTCTTCATAAATCTTAGCAGCCTTCAAAGGCAGATACACAAACACATGGGGGCCTTTGAATTACTGGAATTGCAAATGACATAACTGCAATTTACTGTTGAAGACCCTTTTTGTTTAATATCTACATAACCACTTCCTCATGTTTTCTTTAAAATCTATCAGTATAGCATTTCATTTCTATGCATGGCTTAGCAATTCATAAAACTAAATAGCAAACTGATACTCTACACCAGTTCATTTATCTCAGTATATATTCTGGAATATAATGGCAATATTAAAAATATCAATTCCCTCTAAGCTGATAATGCTACAAGATTTACACAGTTAAACAGCTTTTTGTTTTTTCTTTTCTTTTCGAAAAAGTTTCATTGCTTAAACTCCACAAACATTCGACATCTGACAAGAAAAACATAATTTTGTCACAGAACATGTATTCTATCAGTTTAAACTGAAGTGTCTCATGGAGTTAAATGCTAAAAGAATTTAAATAAAAATGCAGTAACCCATATGTACACAAAATGATCATTCCATAAATATTTACATGACTAAAGGAAACATGGAGAATCACTAAAACTGGAAACTGCTACAGGTGTGATAATCCTTTCT
This sequence comes from Ailuropoda melanoleuca, assembly GCF_002007445.2. Taxonomy (NCBI): domain Eukaryota; kingdom Metazoa; phylum Chordata; class Mammalia; order Carnivora; family Ursidae; genus Ailuropoda; species Ailuropoda melanoleuca. Next base: position 30,040,557 of record NC_048228.1, on the reverse strand, counting down.
CAAGACATTTTTAGTTAGGAATAATATAAGCTTTTAAAGTGAAAATAATTACCAGAAGCATAACTAAAATATTAATTTTAGTTTTCAGTTCCCTACTATTTAAAAGAGCCAGTAGGTCATAAACACTCCAAGATTTCAGGGACCAACTATTCAGTGTAGTTTTTAACAGCCAATCTTTTTCTTTAGCTCTCATGACGAAACTGAACTTACTTACAGAAAAAATAAAGAGTATGCTAAAAGGTATAAAGACAATCCCAGTTCATCCTCCTTTATAAATACTGGTCAGCCGCTCCAGCTCTTTACAGTTGTCCATACTCAAGGCGTCTGCCTTCCTTCGGAGCCGATCATCACGGTATACTTTCGCTGCATACTGCATATCTGTTTCTGTTAACAAACAAAAACATTTTACTAAGTAGATAATAATTTAGGTCACCTAGTTATTTAAGCTGAAATGATGTTTAATAGCAGCCCTTCAATATTATTACTATTAACTGACTTTTTTTAAAAAAGAAAGAAATCCAAGTATTACTCCTAAAAGCCTTTGGAAACCTAGCATGTCAAGCAAACCTATCAAACAAATCCTATCAACCCTTTCTCTCACTCCTGTCCCCAGTAGTTTAAAAACTACTGCTCTAAAAAGCATCATCTTGACCCTTCATACTAAAGATAAATTATATGCTATTCAATCTGGCTAGTGGTTGTTTCTGCTGTGACCTCTTGTTAAGGTTTCAGATTAATTAATTACGCCAAGACATGAGTAGAAAAATTTGAAATCTTGTCCTGAGTTTGCTTGAGTTAGAACAGAAAATCTTACTGAAGGAACACAAAAGGGAAAAAGCTTGCTACAGAATCACAGTAGTGTAACTTAGCAAATAAGTGCTTCCGAGACTTCCTTCAGTATGTGGGTAGCATTATTAAAGAAAAATAAATGGACTATAAATCTTCAGAGAACTGTTCCTTGCAATATTCCTGTTACTCTCAGTCATTTCACTGTTTATTAACACTTCCAAAGGGTGGGGGCACTTAGAAAAGATGTAACAAGACCCAGAAAAAAAGTCAGTTACTTTCTGGAAAACAAAGGCCAAGGTAAAGGACATCAGTCAGGACCACATTCAAAATATACTCACAGCAAAAGTATATCCTCTTTTTAAAGATCTTCAGAAATGACCTTTTATTCAGTCAATCCAGCTAGGATTTAACAACTCAATCACAATTGCTCCATCCCCTTTATTTACAAATGAGGCACTTGTAAAATCCTTTTGCAGATGTGTATTCCCAGATGAGATAGAGAAACCCAAGTTCACAGAGCCAGTCAATGACAGTCTAGATTCTAAGCCAAACTTCCAACTCCTAGCCTGATATTCTTTCCATTACTTCAAATTACTTCTTGTAGTTTATAAAACACCTATTCTATCAATCTAGACATTAGAAAGTGTTAGAAATGACTGCAAAACAGAAAAATCCTGGTTAAAAAAAAAAATCTATTGGCTAACCACCTTTTTAGATGACATTAATTTATAAAACAAGATGAGTTCATCCTAATCAACAAGTAAAACATTCAATCAGTGGATTAATTAATGTTACACTGAGCTCCTTCCACTTCTAACTTCATTTAAAACCCCTAACCTCTAGGGGCACCTGGGTGGCTCAGTTGGTTAACCGGCTGCCTTCGGCTCAGGTCAAGATCCCAGGGTCTTGAGATCTCCCGCACTGGGCTCCCTGCTCAGTGGGGAGCCTGCTTCTCCCTCTTCTCTCCGCTTGTGCTGTCACTATCTCTCTCTCTCTCAAATAAATAAAATCTTTTTAAAAATTAAACAAATAATAAAACCCCTAACCTCAAGATGTGCTGAATTTGTTACATTTTATTTTGAAAATTTCAAGGGGCGCCTGGGTGGCTCAGTTGCTTAAGAGTCTGACTTCAGCTCAGGTCATGATCTCAGGGTGCTGGGATGGAGCCCAGGTGGGATGCTCAGTGGGGAATCAGCTTGTTCCTCTCCCCCTCGCCCCCATTTGTGTTCCATCTCTCTTTCTCTCAAATAAATAAATAAATAAATAAAATCTTTAAAAAATATTTCAAACCTACATAGAAGTTAGGAGTATTACAATGAACACTTTAAAACCCTTTACACCTTGATTGACCAATTCTTCACATTTTGTCAAATTTGCTTTGGCTCTCTCTATAATAAAGCTGTTATTGTTGTGGTGGTTATTATTATATTGTAAAACCTTTTAAGAATAAGGTACAGACATCATGACCTTTCATTCCTAATTACTTCAGCATGTTTCTCCTAAGAACAAGGGGCATTGTCTTATATAACCACAACACAATTTTCAAATTTAGAAATTTAATACTATAATTCTATTATCTAATATATAGTTCATATTCACATTTCGCCAGTGGCCCCAATGATGTCCTTTATAGCCATTTCCTCCCCTACCCATCCATGATCCAATTCAGGATCATACGTTGTACTTAGTTGTCATTTCTCCTTAGTCTTTAAGAGTTTTGTCTTGTTCCATTGACACTGTTGAACACAAGCAAGCTGTTTTATTATTTTTTTAAAGATTTTATTTATTTATTTGACAGAGAGAGAGCACAAGCAGGGGGAGCAGCAGGCAGAGGGAGAGGGAAAAGCAGGCCCCCCATGGAGCAGGGAGTCTGATGCAGGGGTCGATCTCACCTGAGCTGAAGGCAGACACTTAACTGACTGAGCCACCGAAGCGTCCCAGCAAGTTGTTTTATAAATAATGACTTATTGAAATCAGATTTAGTTAAAACTTCTGATAGTAATTTTAAAAGACACACAAATAACTGTATACAATATAGCTGTAGACAACTTGGTGTAGTAAACAGAGCACAGACTGACAGCCTGTGAAATATTAACACCAATCTTGACAGATGATTAAAAGATTGAAGTATGCCAAGCAAAAACACTTGGCTTATAATATGGATAGAAAAAAAATAATTATAGTAAGTAATAATATTGAACACTTACTGAAGCAAGATATTATGCTAAGTGTTAACATGTATTATCTGTTATGGTCCACATTTTAAAGACGACATAAGTGAGATTTAGAGAGGTTAACTAACTTGGCCTAGGTAACCTGTTGGTCAAGCCAGGATCTTATCTTGCAAGGCAGCCTCAGAGCCAGCACGTTAGCCATAACATTATACTAGCTTCCATAAATATGAAAATCTTTTCCTTTCTTCTATCTATTTATATAGTCAATTTCCCAATTATTTAAGGTAACAGAATTTAAGCATGCGTAATCCAAAAATCGCCCCTATTTGGCTGCAGATTAGAATTTGTATTTGAAAGGTGATATATCTAATGTGTTAGTCATTCTTTTAACACAAAATAAGCAGGTCTTTCATACGTTCATTCTTATGAATTCATTAATCCTTTACCCAATTATTCATATATCCTTCAAAAGTTTACCATATGCCTATGATGTGCCAAGGATTGTATAGGGCATTAGACCTCAAAAAGTGAAATGAAATGAAATGAAATAAGTAAAATTTGGCGTTCACTGCCTTTAAGCCCTTCTGCTAACACAGTTGCTCAGCCTCAGCAATGCCGGCATTTTGGGCCAGATAAATCTCTGTCGTGGGGCCGTCCTGTGCATTGTGGCATGTTTAGCAGCACGTTGGCCTCAATCCCTTAGGTGCCAGCAACCATCTCTTCCACCCCCACCCGGTGGTGACGCACACACAGTTTCCAAACATTACCAGATGTAACGTGAAGCAGAGGCACATCCTTTCCAGTTGAAAACCACTAGTCCAATGTAACCTGCACACGGAGAACAGACTGATTTCACAGACTCAGAGCCTGGACACCAAGGAGGCTGTAGCTCTTCTAACTGCCGCTACACAGAATATAGACGAGGAAACCCCGACCAGAGACAGGGATTTTCTTGGAAGCATACAAAGATTATGTTTTATCGGATTTTCCCTAGTGGAAGAGAGATGATGATAACCGCTACCATTTTCTGGGCATTTTACTACATGTGAAATACTTTATTGTCTGATTTAATTTTCACAACAAGCAAAGTTGGGTATGACTGAGAAGACTGTGGAGCACAAGTGCCTGGATTCTGGAGACAAATGGACTGTCTGAATCATGGACTACCTCTAAGGCCTTGGGCAAGTTACTAAACTCTCTTTGCCTCAGTTTCCTTATATATAAAATGGGTATAATTTCACAGTGCTGTTGTGGAGATTAAATGAGTTAATTTATGTAAATTGCTTGGGACAGTGACTGAAACAATAAATATTATATAAATGACAGTTATTTCCTCCTCCCACTCATCATCGTCATTAGAATATTTGGCCCTAATCACTCAGATAAAAATTTCAGAGTTAGGATTAAACTTTAGATTGTTTAATTCCAAAGCCTACACTATATTGTCCACATCATTATTTGTAACAGTCAGGAAAACAATAACCCCAACGACACAAGCTCACATGCAGCATCTCCGTAAATTCTTATGAGGAAGCTTTTATAGGTGGAACTGCTTATTAAGTTACGGAAGTTGAGGCTGGAAAAGGCTAAACACATTGCTTAAGTGTTTCCAGTTATCTACAGAATAAATAAAGGAAAATGGAATGTCAACAGAACTCATTACACATTAAGCGTTAAATGTTTAAGCTAAATTAATGAAGAGTTTCAAACTTCACTCTGAAACAGGATGCATGTTAAAACTGATGACATAGCTAACGTGCCAGAATTTTTTTTCTAAGTGGTACATAAAATAATGATGCATGTTACAACTGACATTTTAAATACAATGTAATTTGGTATTATTCACTTATTCAAACGACAAATACCATTGACTAAGTGCTTGCTATGTGCCGAATACTGTTATAAGGCCACATAAAACATACTGTCTTAAGTACTGAGCTCCAATTATGTGCCAGGCAATTCTAAACATTTTTTGAGTAGGGAAATCTATAATAATCAATTCCAAAGATTCTAAGTTTTTAAATGTTAAACATTTCATAAACTTACTTTGTTGTCTTTCTTTCCAGCAATTATTTCGAATATTAGTCACATAATCTTCTTCCACACTCTTTTCCACTTTTTGTAGTAACATTCCTTTATATTCATTTTTAAAGTCCTTGTTGACATAATAAACGACACCCAAGTTTTCTGTTTGCATTTTAATAGTTTGCCCTGATCCACTGTAAAAGAAATGCTTGATCATTATTTTTTAATTAAAATTGTACATTTTGACCCTGCTACTACAAGCCAAGCTAACAAAAACAATTAAAAATAATTAAAAAGTTAATACTGGTAATCATTTATTTACATTATTTCAAATTGCCTAAAACCACCATCCATGTCATAAAAAGTAATCATATTTTAATATAGTATGTTCTGGTAAGTTCTTTCAATTTTTATTTAATAAAAATCTTCTTTAGAAATAAAAAGTTACTTCTTATTTTTAGACCAAACTGTTTTTAATACCGTAAATCACTGGCAATATGATTTTACCAAGTTTCCTTTATGTTCACTGTATTACACTAAAGTTTTCTAGAATGCATACTGTGTTAAATTTCCTTTTTGTCCTAATCTCACATATATAAGTATATTATGGAAAAATACTTCATATAACAAAAAAAGTAATATTTGCTTTTATTTAACCAATATTTTACAAACAAAAGAATGAAGTCATTTACCCCTCAATGATATAAATCTACATAACACCAATTACAATTCTACTTTTGTCTTTGAAATATTTTTATCTTTTAAACTATTTTTTGCTTTTGATTTCAACATATTACCTATCACATTACATTGCTATCAGGTTCAAAACTAGTACTTCTGTCTTTATCCACAATGGAACAGAAATGTAACTAACAAGATAATACAAATTTATCACTTGAGTAATGATTTTTTAAATTAGAAATTTCAAAATGTGGTACACTTGTAGTAATATAAGATAACGTAAAAGTTGAAGAGAGCACACGGCCCTTTAAAGGAAGCTAGATAAGAAAAAACAATTTTTTTTTAAAACTTCACTTAGCTACTTACGATCTGGGATATAAGGAATAAGGAGGATTAGAGACCATCAATTGGCTTAATAATGACACGAGGATCAATACAATAATGGGCATCAGCTGGATAAACACAGAAAAACCTCCCTACAAAAAACCATCAAAAAATAATAAATTGTAATGTAATTGTAGTTGTTAACAATCCAACAGTTGTCATATATATTTAGAGACAGAAAGGACATCTGAGATCATCTGGTTCAGTGCTTTCAAATCTGCCTGGTCATACCAGCTTCCTGGAGTGATTCTTAAAAATACTACTTTCCAGGTGCTTTAAGTAGAGATCCTGATTTGGAAAAGACTGATATAAACTGATCTCATATTACAGATAAGGAAGTTCTCTGTCTCTCTTGCAAAACTACCTTTCCCTTGACTTTGAGGGTGGTATGCGGAAGCAGATGAGTGTCAGAGCTGGGGCCAGGCCTTTCAATTTCTATTCCAGTGTTCCATTTACCTTTCTACTCCATGTAATTTAAGTGCTATATGCAATTGGGTATAACTGCACTGGAACAAGGAAAGTAACTTCCAACCTAAGTTCTTCAGTTATTAATTCGAGATGTTTTAGGACCGACAATGAGAACTTCAAAGCATGCATACTGCAGGGAGATCTTCATCAGAATCACAGACCACCAAACTCAGAGGTATCATTTTGCCCACCACCCTCCACCCTGACTTCTACCCCTGCTCCCTTAATATCCCTAAACACTGTCTAGTCTCTACTGAATACATTTGGTACGAGAACAGTCATTATTTCCTTTTAAAACAACTTGCCCTATTTTCAGACAACTCTAATTGCTTTTCCTGAGCTGAAATTTGCCATTTTGAGATTTCTAATCATATCATAAACATACGTCTCCTCTTTCCTCTTCTCTTTCATGTCCACTATGTCGATGCTGATGTTGATGGCTATAACCAGCTCGCCCATTTGAAAATGAATGTACACTACCTAAAAAATTAAAAGCAAGGTTAAATTGAGAGCAGCTATCATCTGAAAAATTGTATTTTCTTTTACATTTTTAAAAAGATTTTATTTATTTATTTGAGAAAGAGTGAGCAAGAGAGAGAACAGGAGCAGGGGAAGGGGCAGAGGGAGAAGCAAGACTCCCTGCTGTGCAGGGAGCCCGATGCAGATCAGTCCCAGGACCCTGGGATCATGACCTGAGCTGAAGGCAGATGCTTAACTGACTGAGCCACCCAGATGCCCTTTCTTTTACATTCTTATTTAATTTTTTTAAACTACTAAAATAATGCATGTTTGAGTAGTGAATGCTTATTGCCCTTTCCTCCTGTGAGTAAAGGGTGGATGGAAACAGAAATGATTCCTCCCAGACTTTGCTTCCTTTAAAGTAGAAGTTCTCATATGTGGAATTTAAGAAACAAAATAGAGGAACATATGGGAAGGAGAGGAAGGAGAGAGGGAAACAAACCACGAGACACTCTTAATGATAGAGAACAAACTGAGGATTGACGGAGGGAGGTGGGTGGGTGTTGGGTATTAGGGAGGGCACTTGTTGTGAAGAGCACTGGGTGTTGTATGTAAGTGATGAATCACTGACTTCTACTCCTAAAACCAATATTGCACTGTATGTTAGCAAACTAGGATTTAAATAAAAAATTTTAAAAAAGTAGAAGCTCTAGGGCACCTGAGTGGCTCAGTCGGTTAAGCCTTTGCCTTTGGCTCAGGTCATGATCCCAGGGTCCTGGGACTGAGTTCTGCATCAGGCTCCTTGCTCAGTGGGGAGTCAGCTTCTCCCTCTGCCTGCAGCTCCCCCTGCTTGTGCTCTCTCTCTCTCTGACAACAAGTAAACAAGCAAGCAAATAAATAAATACAATCTTTAAAAAAATAAAAATTAAAAAAATTAAAAAGTAGTTCTTTCTTCATGAAAACATGAATAAGAGTTCCTGCCTAATACTGCATCCATAGAGGACTTTTGCTGTGGTTGGTTGTTTTTACAAACCTCAGGTCATCACTCTGAAACTCTGCTTTCCTCATTTGTCAATGAATCACAAACACCTCTAGAAATCAAGACAGTGCTCTCATTTTTTTTTTTAAATGAGTATAATATACTATGGTAGAGATGGACCACAATTTATTCAAACATTCTACTGCTGATAGACTTTTAGGTTGTTTTCAAGTAAGGTGAGCAATCAGAAATACTGACACAAAGTAAATTATGTTATAACAAGCAAAAGAACTGTAACTCAAAATTCACTACTACTTGAAATATTTCTGATTGTTTTTAGCATATTTTCATCAAAATTACTAGTCTGAATAATTTTTCTGTGAGAAGTAATTATATATCCTAATATGTCAAAAAACATGTTATATTTTCAGTCATTAATTTGTATTTACACATTCTCTTTCCTTCAAGGATGCTTTACAAAATTATTATTGACTATTAATGGCCATAATCTTTCTCCATAATATCCAGACAGGGCCATCAGACCAAAGTATATTGCTACATTCATAAAGATTCTCCTAATTTTGAATTGAATGTTTAACTTAGCACTTAAATAAATGTTGTAAACATGACCGGAGCTGTAATTTTAACTACTTTATAGGAGCTATTCTCAAAGAAAATTAATTTTCACACAACTCATAGTAAATATAAGTAGAGTTCAATACAACTTATGCTGGTACTATTATGCTGGTACTATAAAATCAATTCATTTAGTAGTACCTCTACAGTGTTTTACTTTGATAGCCTAGTTCAACTAAATATTTGTCTTACTATAATTTAAAAAACCCATTTACTTTATATATAACCTATGAATCAGACATTTTAATATTTCAATGGAAGGTACCTCCATATATATCCAAATTAGCAATTTATAATGTTATGAATGAAATACCTACAAAGATCTTCAGAGAACCAGTTTCAAATTGTCGTCCAGGGTATAGGATACCTCTCGTAATTGTAATAGCACTTAACTAAGACATTGCTCCTGGATTTCCTACTCATACATCCTTTGTTCAGCTTTATATAAAATAGAGAATATCTGTACTCATTTCTTTTTTTTAAATTAAAACATGTTCAAGAAAAAAGGCAAACTTACAGTAAAGGTAATAAGTCTAACATTTTTTTCTACCTTCATGAAAAATCATCAGAAGATCATAATACTATAAGGAATGTAGTGGAGAAAGATAAATCTCTAAATAACCTAACTGGAAGTGAGAATCTCTAGCTTCATAAATATAATATTTACAACTAACATTAAAATACCTGAAGGAAATCCACCACCAAAGAATATATTAAATAAGTCTTCTGGAGTTATATCAGCTTCACAACCTCGATGGAAATTAAATCTACCATTGTTTTGGTGATTACACGCTTGTTCTTCATTGCCTGTGAGGTCATATTGTTTTCGTTTTTCTGGATTGCTTAAAACAGCATAAGCATTTCCAATCTCTGAAAAGGTAAAGAGTAAAAGTTGGTAAGCAAAGTTTTTATATTATAAAAAGACTTGCCCATATAAAAGCTACTGTCATATTAACCAAAAAAAACCCAAAAAGAAAACAAATCCTACTTCAGGCAAATCAAGAAAATAGTAAAACAGTAACAATTTCTTTTAAAGGTTTATACATTAGCAGTGGCTGGGTGACTCAGTCGGTTAAGTATCAGACTCTAGATTTCCACTCAGGTCATGATCTCAGGGTCATGAGATCGAGCCTTGTGGAGGGCTCCATGCTAGGTGTGGCGCCTGCTTAAGATTCTCTCCCTCTGCCTCTTCCCCCCATAAAAAAGGTTTATACATTAAATTTATACATTGCTTGCAGTTTACACATATTATTACCTCCCAATACAAATTTTTTATATGAGACCAAGAAGTCTCCCTACTATGTTGAACATAAAAGAACGTTCATCTTGCTTTCTTACTATTGTGCTCCATCCTCTAATAGCCTACTTCTCTTGAATACCCTAACCTAGTCATTCATTAGTGCTATATTCAGACCAATAACAACAGCAGTAGCTACCAGCTGCCATGGTTTTAAACCCAATATGTTATTACACTCTTCATTGTTATTCCTACTTTACAGCTGAGCCTCCTGAGGTTCAAAAAGGTCAGGGTACTTGTTCAAGGTCAAAAATTTTTTTAGCATAGTAAGTATATTCTATTCAACCTACACGGTAAACCTGTTTTTGTATACTCCAGCCCAGAGTGAGCTATTTTTCATTTTATTCATTAACAATTTATTCCTCTTAAACTGCACGAGGGTAGGTAGGGTGTCTATGTTTTCACTGCAATATCCCCATGGTCCAGTAGAATTTGCTTTTGAATTGATCCAGATAGTATCTAGTATTCCTCACTTTGCTAGTTTTGAGATATTTATTTCTAAAGAATTCTATTTCCCATCTCATACTCCTGTGTCCAAAAGAGGCAATGGTACACATTGGTTACTAAAATGTCTTCTTGAGGTAATTTACAAAAGCTATAATGTTTTGATCTAAAAGCAGAAATACCCTATTCTCATTCTGACACTTCTAATAATCATTTCATAAATATAGCTTACTTCTTAAAGTAGATTGTAAGCCTTTTGCAATATGGGATATTTTAAAGATACTTTTTGGATCCCATGTGGTAGCTGCCATAGGTACTGTACAAGCAAATACATGCTCATTAGTTAGCTGTTTTTAGATGATTACATATCACACTTAAATTAATTATACCCATATACTTTGGAATTTTTCTTCTGATGGTGATTCTAAAACCTGGGATTCAGAGATAGCTTTCAGGTGGTTTGTGAACCCCAACGTATGAAAAATTAGTTGGATGGTCCATTTATCGAAGGAGATTGTCAAAAACTTTCTTTAGATTCTCAAATAGATCTATGACTCAGAAATACAGCCATCATTTATAATGCTGCTCTAATGGGAAAGCATGATCAGAGAGCCAAACAATGTATTTACAAACAACACCAAGATACTGATACCCAAAAAAACAGCATATCTATCAATATCTGCCAGAGATGTACTTCCAATAATATGAATTCTAGATTTTACCTCTATATACTAAATAGAGTATCCCTGTAATTTCACAATGCTGTTACTTTTTAAACTATTGATATATTGGTTTTAAGGTTTCAAGGTTTTGCTATTTAAAAAAATAATTTTCAAACATTAAGATATTTTAGAAAATCTGTGTAAAATATGGCTATAATCCATAATTGTATATGCAAGACAATTTATTTTATCTACTGTGACTAGAGTAACTTTCTATCCATTTACTTTGTGCTATACCCATAATCAAAAATTTTTTCAGTTTCTTATTACCAAAATATTAAACCCAAAATTTATGTTGGTGTCCAAAAGCTACAAAGTACATTTCTACCTCAGTCTCACTTATTTCAACAAAAGTACCTTCCACCAAGTTGTAAGAAATAATACAGAGAGATCCTCTGTACCTGTTACCTAATTTCTCCAACGGCAATATCTTGTAAAGTTAAAGTACTCTCACAAATGGGATATTGACATTGATATAATCAGGATATAGGACATTTCCACTACCATCCTCTTGTTGCTTTTGTACAACTACACCCACTTCCTTCTCCTTCATCCCCTCATTAACCCCTGACAACCACTAATCTAATATCTGTTTCTATATTATTGGCATTTCAAGAATATTATATAAATAAAATAATACAACATATAAATGGAATGAAACCATCTGGGATAGGGTTTTTTCAATCAGCATAATTCTTTGGTGATCAATCCAGGTTGCTATGTAAGCCAAAACAGTAGTCCCCGGCTTCACTCCCAATCCATGGTTTCAGTTACCCTCAATCAACCATGGTCTGGAAGCAGATGACCATCCTCCTAACCTATCATCATAGGTCAATAGTAGCCTAATGCTTGATGACAGCACCTACATCATTCACATCACTTCATCTCATCATGGAGACATTTCATCATCTCACATCATCACAACAAGGGTGAATGAAGTACAATAAGATACCTTGAGAGAGAGAGACAGACCTTTTACATAACTTTTATTATAGTATATTATTATAATTGTTGTATTTTATTGTTAGTTATTATTGTTAATATCTTACTGTGCCTAATTTAAAAATTACCCTTCATCATAAGTGGATACGTATAGGAAAAAACCACAGTATATACAGGGTTTAGTACTATCTGTAGTTTCAGGAATCCACTGCGAGTCTTGGAACATTTCCTCTGCAAGTAAGGCGGGGGGAGGGGGCACTACTGTAGTTCATTCCTTTTTATTGCTGGGTAGTATTCCATGGTATGGATGTATCCCTGTTTGTTTCACCATTCATCCAATGAACAATATCTGGGTTGTTTCTAGGTTTTGGTATTATGAATAAAACTGCTATTTACATTCACGTACAGGTTTATGTATAAACATCAACTTTTACCTCTAGGATAAATGCTCAGGGATGCAATTGCTAAGTTGTATGGTAGTTGTATGGTAGCAGTTTTTTGAGAAACTGCCAAACTGTTTTACAGAGTGACTGTGTCATTTTACTTCCCATCAACAATGTACGAGTGATCCAGTTTCTCTGCATCCATACCGGTTATCTGGTGTTGTTGCTATTTATTATTTTAGCCATTTTGATAGGTGCGTAGTGGTATCTCATTGGGTTTTACTTTTTTTTTTTTAAAGATTTTTTATTTATTTATTAGACAGAGATAGAGACAGCCAGCGAGAGAGGGAACACAAGCAGGGGGAGTGGGAGAGGAAGAAGCAGGCTCATAGCTGAGGAGCCTGACGTGGGGCTCAATCCCATAACGCCGGGATCACGCCCTGAGCTGAAGGCAGACGCTTAACCGCTGTGCCACCCAGGCGCCCCACATTGGGTTTTACTTTACATTATCTCTAATGGCTAATGAATGATGTTAAAAATCTTTCCATTGCTTATTTTGCATTTGTATGTCATCTTCAGTGGAATGTCTTTTACTCATTTCCTAACTGAATTGTCTGTTTTTTAAATTTTCAATTTGGCGAGTTCTTTATATATTCTAGATACTTAATCCTTTTCAGATATGTGTTTGGCAGATATTCTCTCCACTGTTACTTATCTTTTCATCCTCTGTGTAAGGTCTCTGCAGAGCAAACTTTAAAAAATTTTGATGAAACCCAACTTATTAACTTTTCCTTTTATGAACCATGCTTTTGGTGTTAAGTATAAGAAATAACTGTCCAGCTTAAGAGCCTAAAGATTTGCTTCCATGATTTTTGCTAAGAGTTAAAAAGTGTTTTATATTTCATGATTCATTTCAAGTTCATTCTTGTAATAAGCGTAAGATTTAGGTCAAGGTTAACTTTTTTTGCCTATGAATATCTAATTGTTCCAAAACCATTTGTTGAAAAGTCTGTCTTTCCTTGATTAAATTGCTTTTGCACCTATGTCAAAAATCTCTTGGGTATATTTGCATGGGTCCATATCTGGGTTCCCCATCCTGTTCAATTGATCTATTTGCCTATCCCTCTGCCAATACTGTACTGTTTTGATAACTGTGGCTATAAAGTCAGTCCTGAAATCAGGTAAACTGATGACTCCTACTCCATTCTTTTAATAAATTGTTTTTGTTTATTCAGGTTCTTTATCTTTCCATATGAGTTCTAGAATAAACTTGCTGTTATCTACAAAAAAAGTCTTCCTAGGATTTTGACAGGAATTGTGTTAAATATGCAGACCAATTTGAGGACACTTGACATCTTTACTATGCTGAGTCTTCCAATCCATGAACATGATATAACGTTCCATTCATTTAGATCTTCTCTGACTTCTTTCTTAGTGGTTCTATAGCATTCAGCATAAAAATCCTGTACAAGGTTTGTTAAATTTACAACTAAGTATTTCTTGTGTGTATATGTGTGATTATAAATGGTAATGTATTTTTAGTTTGTGTCTATATATTCACTGCTAGTGTACAGAAATGAACTAAATATTTCTAAATATAAAAATTAGTTTTTGTACGTTTATCTTGTATCCGAAAATCTTACAGAATATATTTATGGATTCTAAAATTTGGGGAGGGGGGAAGGTGCATTCCTTGGGATTTATACATAATTAAATCATCTGTAAATAGGGACAGTTTTATCTCTTCCTTTCTAGTCCTTGGGTCTTCTTTTTCTCACCTTAACGCACTGACTAGAATTGCCAACACTATACTGAATAAACGTGATGAAAGGAAACATTCTTGCATTGTTCTCAATCTTAGGGGGAAAGCGTTCATTCTCTTACCATTAAGTATAGTGTTTTCTGTAGTTGCTCCTTTATCATTTTGAGGCAATTCCTTTCTATTCCTACTCATCCTCAGGCTTTTTTTTTTTTTCCTATTTGCTTGTACCATGAATCCTCTCAACATTGCTTTTGCTGGTCCCCTCAAATTTTGATATGCTGCATTTTTATTCAGATTAACGTATTATTTTAAAAATTTCTTGAGACTTCTTTGACCCATAAATTATTTAGAAGTGTGTTGTCCAGCTTCCAAGTGTTTAGCCATATTCCAATTATCTTTCTGTCGTTAATTTTTACTTTGATTTCATTGTGGTCAAAGAACACACTCTGTGTGACTTCAGTCTTTTAACTTGGTGGAGGTTTACTTTATGACCCAGGGTATGCTCTATCTGGGTGTATGTTCTGTGAGCACTTGAAAAACAATTTATAGTCTCCTGGTGTTGGGTAGAGTGTTCTATAAACATTGAATAGATCTTGTTGGGTAACGATGCTTAATTCCTCCATATTCTTGCTGATTTTCTGTCAAGCTGTTCTATCAGTTGTTGACAGAGAGGTGTTGAAGTTTCCAACTATAAGTATGAATTTGTCTATATCTCCTTCAGTTTTTGATTTACGTATTTTGCATCTGTTTTTGGACGTGAACACATATATATTGTTATGTCTTCTTGAAGGGTTGACCCTTTTATCATAATATAATTCTCTCTCTGGTAACTTTTTTTGTCTGCTTTATCTAATATTAATATAGCCACTCTTGCTTTCTTTGGATTAACATTTTCATGATACATATTTTTCCATCTCTTTACCTTCAGCCTGTCTATATTGTTATAAATGGAGTGTCTTGTCGATAACACAGTCATGTCTTTTAATTCACTCTGCCGATCTGTCTTTTAATTGGCATATTTAGATCATTTACATTTAATGTAGCTACTGATAAGTTAGGGTTTATTTCTGCCATTTTATTTTTTGTTTTCTGTACTTTTTCCTGACTTCCTATGAGTCACTTAAACATCTCTTTTTTAGAATTCCATTTTGATTTATCTAGTGTTTTCTGAGTGTGTTTGTATAACTTTTCAGTGGTTGCTCTAGGTATTATATTATACATACAAAACTTATCACAGCCTATCGCTGTCATCATTTTACTAGTTCAAGTGTACTGTGAAACTCTTACTTTTACTTTCTTTTATCCTTGCCCATTTATAACATAATTGTCTTCTTGGCATACATTTAGAACCATATCAGATAATGTTAAAATTTTTGCTTCAAATGTCAAACAATCTAGAAATCCAAGAGGAGAAATAAAGTATATTACATTTACTCATATTTTTGCTTACCACGTTCTTTCTTTTTTCCTATTTCAAGATTTCTTCTTTTACTGTTTTATTTTGGTTAGAGAATTTTCTTTAGCTATTCTTTTTGGGTATGTGTGCGAATGACAAATTCTCTTTTATCCTTCATCTGAAAATGTCCAGATTTCCCCTTCATTCCTGAAGGATGTTTTTGCTGGGTATACAATTCTGGGCAAAAGTTCTTTTCTTTCAAAAGGTACTTGAAAAATGGGCCGTTGCCTCCTGGCCTGCATAGTTTCTAATGTGAAATTCACTGTCATTTGAATTGTTTTTCCCTAGCAGATAAGGTGTCATTTCTCTTCTGTTTCTTTCAAAATTTTCTTTCTGTCTTTAGTTTTCAGAAGTTTGACTATGATGTGTCTTGGTATGGATTTGGGGGGGGGGGTTAACTATTTGGGGTTCATTCAACTTCTTGAATTATGTAAGCTTATATCTTTTACCAAGTATAGGAAGTATTCAATATTTATTTATTTATTTATTTTAGAGTACTTTTCCAGCTATGCTCTCTTCTTCCTCTCCTTCTAAGACCTCAATGATATAAACGTTAAATCTTGTTATAGTCCCACTTGTCCCCGGAACTGTTCAGATTCTAGATAATGTCTATTTTTCTATTTTCCAGTTCACTGATTCTTTCCTCTGTTATTCTACTGTTTATCCCATTTATTGCTAGATTTTATTTTGGTTTTTTTTTAAAGATTTTATTTATTCGTCAGAGAGAGAGAAAGCATGAGCAAGCACACGTACATAAGCAGAGGGAGCATCAGGCGGAGGGAGAAGCAGGATCACCGCTGAGCAAGGAGCCCCATGTGGGACTTGATCCCAGCACCCTGGAATCATGACCTGAGCCCAAGGCAGATGCTTAACCAACTGAGCCACCAAGGAGTCCCTCGGTTTTAATATTTTTAAGCTGTAACATTTCCATTTGATTCTTTATACCTTTTGTTTATTTGCTCAGATTTTCTACTTCTTTGCTGAAACTATTTTTCAAAATTTATTTAAAGCATATTTGTAATTGCTCACTGAAGCATTTTTATGATGGGTGCTTTAAAATCTTTGTTAGGGGGGCACCTGGGTGGCTCAGTCAGTGAAGCGTCTGCCTTCGGCTCAGGTCACAATCTCAGGGTCCTGGGATCGAGCCTCACGTCGGGCTCCCTGCCCAGTGGGGGTCTGCTTCTCCCTCTCCCTCTGTATGCTCTTTCTCTCTCTCTCAAATAAATAAATAAATAAAATCTTTTCAAAAAATTTTTAAAAATAAAATCTTTGTTAGGCACTTCTAACTTCTCTGTCATCTCCATGTGGACATCTATGACTTGTTAAATTTGAGGTTTTCCTCGTTCTTAGTATGACAAATGATTTTCTACTGAAATGAGGTATTATCTTATGAGACTATGGACCTGTCTAAAACTCCTGTTTTTAACTGTCCTCCTCTGACATTATTCTGGTACAGGAAGAGGAAATAGCACCTTGTTACTTCCAGATGGGAATAAAAGTTCAGGTTTCCCCCTTGGCCTCTGATGACATCTGAAAGGTGGAGCTCCTTGTTACTGCCGAGCAGGAATGAGATTTCTAGTCTCCCATAAAGCCTCCAATGACATCTCCGTGGCTGGAAAGAGTAGGTAGGGCTGCTGCATTACTGCCCCCCCAGGTAGCTTCACTGACATGAAAAGGATATTGCTTTGTTTACCTCTGGTAAAAGTCCTGATTCTCTACTAGGCCACTTATGACACTACCCCACTGGGGATGCAAAGGGACACCTTGTTTCTGTCAAGCAGAAGGACCAGTTCCCTACTCAATCATCTCTGTTACCCCCCAAGTAAAGAGGGTAGGCATGTCAAGGCATCTTATTACAGCCCAGAGAGGGTGACAGGCTAGGTTCTTTATTCAGCCTTTGCTGATGGGGGTATGGATGGGACCACAGTTTTTCTTTGATATTTGGCTGTATTGGATGGCTATTGCTTAAAAATTTTCTGTCTTACTAGGTTGCCCCCTTCCTGGTTCTTTAGCTAGAGAAAGTAGGCTTTTCTTGGGGATTTTTTATCTGTGATTATTGGTATTTCTGGGTTGTATGCTTCTCCAGCACCTAGTCTAAGATACAAAAGGCAAAATGAAAACTCAAGCAACTTACTGCCATGTAGTTCTTTGGATCCCAAGGCCTCTAGTTCATCTACCTTCTTCTTTCCACCTTTCAAAGTTTTTTTTTTTTTAATGTTTGCTTTGTTTTTTATATAATATTCAATTATAATTTGTGCAAGAAATAGGGGAAAGTACATTTATTCCATCTTCCTGAAAGTAGAAGTCCTCATTGATTTTTAAATCACTTGCCTCATTCTCATACCCAAATTTCTGCCATTTTCTCTCTTCTCTAATCATACTCATGTCTAGAAAACTCTTAATTCTCATCTATCATATTCTCTAATTACTACTTATATTCTCTAATTACTCTGATTATAATCTATCTTTCTGACTTTTCTTCAAACATCTTTATTAAATGTTTTGGTGTTTAACTATATTCAGTCTTCTGAGAGATCCTGGGTAAATTGGTTAATTTCTCTGAGCCTCAATTTTCTTACTGGGGAAAGGAGGGTGACACTAGTTCCCTGACTACTTCATAAGATTTTTAATAAGCATTAAATGAAAAAACAGGAATGAAAAACTCTAAAATGCCTGTCAAATGTTAGGTCTTAGCATTATTCCAAATATTCTGTGTGATACTTTTCTCTCCTTAATGAATTACAAATTCTTTGAGCAAGAGAATATCTTGTATTCTCCTGCTGTATTTCTCTACAAAACTAGCCCAAATATTAAGAATATTGAACTACCAGGCCTAACACAGGTAACAGCATCTGATCCATTATTATTTATCAAATAAACACATAAAGAGCCAAACCACACCCCTTGTTATTACCCTCATGTGTATGTCAACAGGCACAGGTAGTATTCAAATGGTCTCTGAAATACTTTGAAGTATTTGTCTTTGAAGATAAAGTAGACCAGGTATATTTTGAAGACATCCACGTCAGACAGAAGGAAAGGGATCCATTTCAATTCATTCAAATGTTTTTTAAAAGTATGTTCATATGTACTGTGCAAGTCATTCTCTAGATGTTAATAAAATATTCCCTTCTTTGAGAAACTTGAGTTAAAATCTTAACTGTAAAGAACAAACAGCCACATGAACTTAAGAGTTCATTTAGTCTATCCTCCTTGATAGCAACCTCTTATTTTTAAAGCTTTACAAAACACACAAATGATGGGACACCTGGCTGGCTCAGCATTTTTTTTTTCATGTGACTCTTGATCGGGAGTTCGAGCTCCACATTGGGCACTGAGCTTACTTAAAAAACAAAACAAAACAAAAACACACACAAATGAAAGTATCTCTTCTATCTAATTTAATTCCCTAAACCAATTATCTCCTCTTTTTCTGTTCTTGGAGGAAATAAAAAGCAAATGGTTTCCATCTTCTGTAAAAAGTGTTTTGGTAGAGCAATCAATCTATACTTAGTTTTCATACAAAAGAAAAAGACTATAGTATTTGCTTAAAATAAACAGCTTGGTATCCCAAAAATAGAAGTTCGGATCAATGGGTTAAAAATAAAATAAGATGATTCAGAAGATAAAGAGAAGACCCTGTGTGCTGAGAATAAATGAAAGCTGCCATTTCTGAATGATGACACTAACTGTAATATTTTCTAATTAACTACTTTTGCTCACCAAGCATCTGTGGATTACAATCTAGTTTTCTATGTAGTTTCCATTCAATGAAAAATGGGCTCATCAACCAACTCCCTATTCTGATCCTCTTTGGGATTAATAAATTGGCATTCTGATTTACAGATAACCTCCTGTGTATTGAATAATGTGAGCCTCTTCTCTAGAGATGAACCACCTCCCAGGATGATGATAAATATTCAGTGTCTAGTGTGCAAAGTAGAGCATTAGACTCTGAAATGTGCCACATCCAAGGGTAATCACCCTTGTAAAGCCCCTTCTGAATGTCTAGCTGGGGTGACATTTATGCTGCTCACCTCTTCAAAATACACAGGATGTGAAATATTGGGAGGTCCACTTACTGTTATTCCAAGACTAACAATGCTAAATGACTTCAATACAGAAGTGAGAGAAAGCAGTTTAACATTTTTAACATTAATGGAGAATTAATATCAAAATCACTTAGCAGATCGCAAACATACAAAAATTCACTGCCTAAATGTTCTTTACCAACTATTTTAAATTAAATTATTTTAATTCATAATGTGGAAAAATTTTTTTTAAATGTTGGCTCTATAAATGCCAAATTCAAAAGAAGGAACAATCACAAATATAAAAATTTTCCTATGAATTAGAAGTTAACTATTATGAATAAATTGTATATAATAAAATACAAAATTATAAAAATCAACTCTCTGACATTTATTTACTAAATTGGCAAAAAAACCAACCCTGAAATAATATTAAGAAAATGAAGAAAAATGAATAGTAGGCAAAGGGGAAAAGACTAATTTTTTTTTTTTTAAGTAAGCTCTGCACTCAGTGTGGGGCTCGAACTCATGACCCTGAGATCAAGAGCCACATGCTCCACTGACTACGCCAGCCAGGCACCTGAAGAAACTAATTCTTAAAAAGAAAAAAAAAAATCACATTAGTTAGAACCACATACAAGAAAATGAAAAAAAAATTGGCCAGTTAGCAGAAATGTAAGAACACCGGGCAGAAAAATCTAAGCAATTTCCCAATTCTAGACAGTCTCTACTATCCTAAGAACTTGCAAAAGCTATGTTTTATTTTAGTTCCCTTTGGAAGCAGATGGCAATACACTAGAAGCTTGTGTATAATCACCACACTACTAGTGTGTGGTAAACTAGAAAGCATGCGTGATTACCTAGAAAAGTTACTTAGGACTTCGCCAAAACTGGCATTTTGCTTTCATGAAGCCATAGTGTATTTGTTTGGCTCTTGGCATAACAAATTAACAGTAGAGATTTAAAGGGTTTTGAGGACTTTGCTTATGCTGGCTTCTAAATGTACCATATAGGCAGAATTTGATATTATGAAACATTGTAAAGTGGATTCTAAAAAGAGCTTAGTAAAATTGCTTTAAAAGGTTTACTTTACTTTTAAAAGCATCTGTTGCTCCAGGTGCGTGGTTTTTGTCTGGATGAAACTTCAAAGCGAGCTTTCTATAAGCTTTTTTCAAATCTTCATCACCAGCATCTTTGGTAACTCCAAGTACTTCATAGTAATTTTTACACTTGTTTATGCTGTGAACAAAACAGTGTGTTATAATGTAAATTTCAAGGAAGAACTTCATGTAGTATCTCTAATTTTTTACTTATTAGAATAGCGCAAAGAACTGTCTGTGGATTGTTTTCCGTCAAATGATAGCTTATCCCATTAAAGGTTATTGCTTCATTCTCCTTCTTGACCACAGACCATTCCTTTCACCTCTTTCCAGTCTAAGTAGAGTTGGCCATGAGAATGTCCTCGGTGCTTTTTATCACAACTAGAGAAGTAAAGCAAAGCCCGTAACAATCATGGATGAAGGACAGCACATACTGAAACTAGAAGGCGTGAACAAGAACAATTTTACAGTACTCTTAAGTGCACAAAAAAATTCCAGAACTCTTCACAAGTACGTCATAGCTAAAAATTAATTAATACGCATTGAATTCCAAGATTTTTGTTGTCACATAATGTAGACCTACCAAATATCAAAGTAACACTTCAGTGCATGTAAAACAATTACAAGTACCCTATGGGATAAATGTCAAGGCAAGTTAACTCAGCTCCACTATACTAAAAAGAGAACTCATCTAAGAAAAATAAAATCTCATAATAACATATATCACAGGATTCAAAAATGCTCGTTAGACCCAATTTTCATTATGATTAGCAAACTTTTAAAGATTACTTACATAGCTAATTAAAGATGTTAAGAGATTTAAGCCCAGAGTCTTTGAAGTATATTAAGAAAAAAAATACTCTGAATGGAGCAGAGAACATTAATACTATTAAATGCTAATATTCTCCTAAAATCTAACAATTTTCCTTCACTAAAATATAGTAACATTTTAAACATTTTCTGTGGAGTACTTTATGACTTTAGATGTGTTCCATATGTGAGTGCTTGAGGCAGTAACAGGTGAAAAGATCTAAGGCATAATTGTTCTCCAGTAGCTACAGAATTGCAGAGTGACTCAAAGTTCTCAAAGGAAAGAGACAAGATTGATCTTATCTTACTACTGAAACTATAAGTCATGATAGTGCTTGGTACAGGATAGGTTCTCAGTAAATATTTCTAGAATAAATGAGCCTTAGCTCTCCTTTCATAATGAAAGCATTCAACATTTGTTAAATGAACAGTTAAAAAAAAAATGACATGTTTAAGATTAAAGAAACTTTTTTATAATCACATATCAACAAAAATCCGTTATACAGTCTTCTTTATGGTAATAATTAAAATTGGATTTTTCTACTTTAGATACTTAATAAATATTAATAGTTAACTTTATTTCATAAACGTGTTATTTCCTTTATTTAATCAACAATATTTATGGAGCACCAGTTATGTCACAGACAGTGCTCTGGGCACTTGAGATACATTAGTGAACAAAACAGGACGATTCCTGCTTTTGTAAGAACCATTCTCTCAGTTATGTTTAGAAACTATGTGATAAAGAAAAAGGGAAAGGGGACATTTATAGAACACCTACTGTGTGCCAGGCCCAGGTCCACAATCACATATCCATGTTCCAATATCCATAAAGCTCTGAAAAATGAAAGTTATTCTATAATTTGACTGCAAAAACCTGACTTGAACTCTTTTAGAGGCAAAATTTGACCTGAATGGATGTGAAGCTGCTATAAAGTTTTCACTTATCCCATTTAAGTGTGACTATTTCTACATGTTGCTGCAGAAATGTTACTATTAAGTAATGGGCTGCTCGCCAGATGTTAAGTGTTATTATGTAATGTAAATCTATGCTCCTTATTACCTTTCTAAAATATGAACAATTCTGAATTCCAAACTACATCTGGTCTATAAAGATTTCACACAGAGAGTTGTAGAATCTTATCATGTTGGTTATTTTATACAAACTGTCTCATTTACTCCTCATTCGGTAGATGTTCTCCCTATCTAACCAATGAGAAAATCGAGGCTGGAAATCGTTAAGTACGTTGCCAAAAGTCCTGTAACCAAGTAAGTAATAGGTGGAAACTGAAATTTATTTCTTCAACAAAAATTTACAGATCATCTACTTTCTGCTAGACACTGTTTCAGATGCTAGTGGTGAATAAAACAGTCCAAAAAAATCCCTGTTCACACTAAATTTACAATTGTGAGAGGGATGAGCGAAGAACAACAAGTAAAATATGAAGTACATCATATGGTGATAAATATTTAGGGAAAAATTAAAGTGACAAAGGAGACGAGAGAATGGACGGGAGGCCAGCTATTCTAAATAGGATGATTAGAAAAGGCTTCACAAGGGGCGCCTGGGTGGCTCAGTTGTTAAGCGTCTGCCTTCGGCTCAGGGCGTGATCCCAGAGTCCTGGGATCGAGCCCTGCTTCAGGCTCCTCCACTATGAGCCTGCTTCTTCCTCTCCCACTCCCCCTGCTTGTGTTCCCTCTCTCGCTGGCTGTCTCCCTCTCTGTCAAATAAATAAAATCTTTAAAAAAAGAAAAGGCCTCACAAGTCAGGATTCAAACCTCAGTCTGTCTGATTTAAAAATCCTGCTATCTCAGAATCAGAACAAGGAAAAGGAGTCCTTCGGACACCAGAGTAACCGACCTCTTCCTTTCTGTTTGCTTTTCCAATCAGTGTTTAAATAGTCTCTTCCCTTGTAGGTATTTTCCTCAAATATTGGTTTTGGTGCCCAAAACATGCCTTCTCTGCCTCTCTTCTTGCTTAGTTAGTTTCTACAATTTCTTCAGACCTCAACTTACCTTTTCCTTTTCTCAAGAACTCAAATTCCTCAAGACTAGGTTTGGTGTTCCTCTTATATCCCCGAAAGCCCTCTGGCCGCGAGCCCTCTCCCAGCAATTACCACAGTGTACTGCAGCTACCTTGTCCGACTACTCTTCTAGACTACCGGCCCCTTGAAGGCAAGGATTAAGTCTTGTTCACCATATGTGTTGAAAGGATGGACGACGAATGGACATATGGATGACTGGGTCCAATGTAAGGGCAGAAATGGTTCAGATCTAAAAGTCAAAGGTGGTAAGTACTATAATAAAAATGTAGCTGGCACCAGAAGTCAATTTGGAATAGAGGAGAATAGACTGTAGGACAAGGAATAGAGCTATGAATATGACAGATAGTATCTGAATGCAGGAAACAAAAGCAGTAACAAACAAAACACTAAACAATCCTAAAGTCATTATTACTTGGTTTGTATGCATAAGATGATTAATTATATACCAGATTAACCCTCCAAAATTGTTTTGTTGAGATTTCCTGACCATGAAAAGGCTAGGCAATAGAAAAAGGCAGCCCAAGAGAGGACTGCTGGATAGTGTAGGGAAATTAGGTTGGAATTCATAAGCCTCTCAAGATGGGTCATAAAGTTAAGAATTGTCACAAAGACAGGGAGTTTGCTTCTCCCTCTCCCTCTGCCAACCACCCCCCATGCTCTCTTTCTCAAATAAATAAAATCTTTAAAAAAGGAAAAGAATTGTCACAAAGAGAAAAAAAGTAGGAAAACAATTATTTCACTAATTCTTAAGTGTAGCTAGTTTTATCATATCCTCCCTGCACTGAGCGTTTCATCATATATTAGAGGAGAAATTTTTTAAGAAGCCAGAAGAGAGGTACAAAGTTGCCATCATCAATGCACCTGCTCGATACACCAGTATATATTTCAAGTAATCCTCCAGATACACTTTTACCTAATTTTTCACACTTGAATGAAAAATTACCATTCATATATTTATTTTAATTCATATTTTTTTCATCATTCCTTCACCAATTAAATGAATTTGTCATACTTTCTACAGTTCACTCCTTACGGAAAGATTCAAACCTTCTCCTTCTTCACCAAAGAATTTTTTAGAAAGAGATAAAAAAGAAAATAAATTAAAAAGAGGTAACCTATTACCTACTCTGGAAGGAAATATTGTTTAATCAGCCCAGAAAGACTGACTGGCAGCTCCACAATGGAGAAGTACATCTAGTTCAGCCCCTATGTCTTCCTTGATGTGCATGAAACCATAGTGGGTAGGGCAGGAAGGTTCTCCTTCAATTCTTTTTTGCATGTTATAGCTGATCATTTGAGTAGACTCCAAATTTAATCGGTGTTTAGGGAAATACTTATTTATTCCTGAGACAGAGGATTACTTTATAAGTTTTGCAAAATGGGGGCGCCTGGGTGGCACAGCGGTTAAGCGTCTGCCTTTGGCTCAGGGCGTGATCCTGGCGTTATGGGATCGAGCCCCATCAGGCTCCTCTGATATGAGCCCTGCTTCTTCCTCTCCCACTCCCTCTGCTTGCGTTCCCTCTCTCGCTGGCTGTCTCTATCTCTGTCGAATAAATAAATAAAATCTTTAAAAAAAAATAAGTTTAGCAAAATGATTTCACTTCAAGAACTACAGCTTAAATCTAAATTCTAATCAAATCCCTATAATTCAAGTGACTTAACAATTGTATGGAAGTGTTCCTAATTGATAAATAGAATGATGACCCAGTTAATGCTTTAACAATGATCTTGTAAATTTTTAAAATAAAAGATGGGCTTTTTTTCAATGAGAAATTAAAAACTTGAAATTAGATCCAGGATACTTCTTCTCAATAATTTTTCAATATATTTCAACTCAAAGACAACAGTGTTCAGTTACACAGAATATTAGCTTTACAAAGTTATATACTTTTTCTTCAGTCTTATTATAAGCTAGCTCTTACTTATGCAATGGATACAGTATTATTGCATGGCTTCTCCCATTGAGCCAAACTGTCACTGAGCAACTTGTTTGCATAATCCTGCTAACACAAGATAACGTGGCTTTCTTCAGAAAAAAATCCCCTGTGTATAGGTAAAACAAAAAACAAAAACATACAGCATCTAAGTGTTTGCTGGTGATCTGTTACCTCACTAAAGCAACACTTATGAAGGCTAATATAATGAGTAAGTGTTACATAATTCAGCTAAGCAACTCATGTAAGTTATCAACTAAAGTACTCTGAATAGGGGCGCCTGGCCGGCTCCGTCATTAAGCATCTGCCTTCGGCTCAGGTCATGATCCCAGGGTCCTGAGATCGAGCCCCGCATTGGGCTCCCTGCCCAGCAGGAAGCCTGCTTCTCCCTCTCCCACTTTCCCTGCTTGTGTTCCCTCTCTTGCTGTGTCTCTGTCAAATAAATCTTAAAAAAAATAAAAAATAAAAAAATAAAGTACTCTGAATAACTTAGGGATTCTATTAAAGAATGTTCCAATCACATTTAGTCCTCAAAGGAAAAAAAACTGCATTTAATAAAAAAGGGATAAGAAAATTATTGACCAGAGAAACAATTTCTAATACAGCTGTACTACTAAGCTAATACTTATACCTAATAAGCAGTCATCGTCTCAAACTTGGCTGGATCCTCAATGCTAACCAGCAATCCTTCCATTCCCTTTGCCTCTCCCCTCTGTAAATTTTCCATACTTCTACAACTCTCCTCAAGCTTCCAATCTCATCTCTTTTCTTCTAACTCTCAGAGGATAACCTCATCTCCAATTTCACAGAGAATATAATATAGAAGCCAACAGACAGAAACTCCCTCAACCTTCTGTTTCCATCTTTCCAAATCTGGCCATACACCATCATCTTTCATTCTTCCATTCTCAAGCTATCCTGCCGAAATACTCCAAGTGATAGTAAAACAAAGCACTGCTCTTCCTTCCTTATTTCTACCATACTTTGTGCTACTCCTCTTTTCCTTTTAAGGTGAGGGTAGAGGAAACAAAGAAAAAAAGATTTTTAAAAAACAGCACCGATTTAGGGGATACCTATTATCCAAAACTTTCAACTCTATTCTTTGGTGATATTTCAAAACATGTAAGTAGTTCTACAGTCTTTTCTTTAATCACAAAATGATTCTAAACAGAAATCACATACAATACAATAAACTTTATTTAGGTCTTTAATTAAGAACATACTGTCCATACAGAGTAAATTCTACAAGAAAATACAATTTGTTTTCAAATAGATGTGGTTTCCTGGAACACATTTCAGCACACCATTTAATTAAAGCTTTTTATTAAAGAAATTCAAAAGGAAGTCTCTCATTTATTCATTCACTTATCTCACATACTCAGCCCATTCTCACACAGTATTAGTTATAAAAGTAGTTAGCAAAATTGCTTATATCCCAAAAGTGCTTTACTACCATTCGTGCTAATCAAATACCCTTTAGCATGGCTTCACCATGATTAGAGAGTCTTTTTTCTCTACTTTTTTTCCACCAAACACCAACATCTGTGGCCACACTCAGATAAAATGTTACAATCAACCTTTAACATCTAAATATACAGGGAAAAACGAAAAAATGTAAATACATTGATATTTGACTTAAAATGACTTCAATTCTAAATTATGGTAAGAAAAAAAAGAATGAACTAAAAAGCAATGGAGAAAAAAGGGTGAAGAAAAAAAGGAAATAAGATCAGAAGAAAAACAGATAAGAAAACATAAAGACAATCTAGTTTTATCTACTCTTCACTTGTGCTAGTTCACTGTACTATAATTCACTCTCCGTGTGAATTATCTGATTAATCTCTGTTTAGAGTCCTTCATCCTTACACTTTAGTTTCCCTAGAGAGCAACATCAGTACAATATCAATACAGCTTCCCTAAGCTGTAGCAGAAAACAAAACAGCATTTTCTGTAGTGTTTTATACTCAAAGGTTCATTTTATTTCCAAAAAATCTTTTCTTAATTATAAAATCAGTTATGTCAGATCCCCAAAACTCAATTCACAATCTTCCAACTCTACCTAATTCTTCTACTTTAAGTAGAAGTGTAACATGAAGTAAAACTAAAAACACAGAGGCAGAATAATTAGAGTAAGAAAAATACTAAAAGAAGAGGGTATTATTATGTTCATATATGTGTGTGTGTGTGTGTGTATATATATATATATGAAGATGGCCTTAACAAAATACAAAAAAATTGTGCTACATTAATACAAGTAGGAATTGGAAAATGCTGTTGCTATTGCCCTCAATTTTCCTCTGATATGAAATCCTCCTACTTTCCTGCATACAAAGACAAAACAATTCTTTCCCCTCTTTTATCCTTTTAATACAGTTATCTAAATACTATACTGCGTCAAAAATTTGAAATACTATTCCCCAAGAAAAAATATTCGGAAGCAACTTTTGCCTTACAGTTACTTTAAAAGATGGAACCTTCCATAGAGTTGGTACTTTACAGACTGATTTGATAAATAACATAAAGCATAAAACACCCAGGGCTCAATTTTTCCAGGTTTGTTCTTCCACTGAATTATAGTTCACACATTTTTTTAGGCGTTATAATATTTAAAAATTACATTAATATCAATTATAGTTGAGATATAAGTCATATTTATCCCTACCTGAGAACTCCATCTACTTGGTCTTTGGTGTAGCCTTTTCCACTTTCACTGCTACCAGATGTGCTATCCTTTGTGCAATTAGGTTTGTTCTGATCACCACAACCTGACGGTTTTCGGCAATGAGGGCTATTTCCAGCAGTGCTTCCATTTTTCATAATTATTTCCAATAGTGCTGTAGGAAAATACAGAAAGCATACTATGCCATGTTACATCATGTACATACACGTGATCTTGAGAAGAAAGTTAAAAGCTGAAAAATTAAGAATCATGTACTCCAAAAGTATTCACCGTAGGGTTTTTTTTTAAATAAAATATATTCCCTTATATCCCTGTTTACAGATCAATAATCATCACTTAGAAGTAGAATACGAAGAAATTAAATGTAATAACTCAAAATTACTATCATTTAATTCCTATGACACACTTTCATTTGTCATATCATGGTGAAACTAAGAATACCAAAGAAAAAGAGATAGTTGTTAAAGAAGCCAATGAGATTATCTACAAAGAAACAGAAATTAGACTTTCTATTTATTTCTCAACAATAACAATGGCAGTTTTAAAAGGCATGGAAATAATACTTTCAAAATGCTCAGAAAGAATAACTGTCAACTTTAATTCTGCACTTATTTTCTAGAAAATGCTCAAGATTAAAAACATTTCAAAGAAACAAAAATGGATAAAATTTACCACTAAGATTTCACAAGAGCATACCATAATATATATACATACACACACACACACACACACACATATACATATACATATGTACGTTTGTGCAGAAGGAAAATGCTTCCAGATAGATGAAATACATAAAAAGGATGGTGAACAAATACTGTGGTAAATGTATGAGTAAATGAAAACATTGAGTCTATAAAACAATAATATAGTGATGTCTAGGATTTGCTTTAAAATACTGCAGGAGCATAAAAGAAAGGGTAGAGAAAATATATATGAAATAAGATTGGCCATATATATTCATAAAGGTTAAAGACAAGAGGGCAACAGGGATTGATTACACTATTCCCCTTCCTTTTGTGTATGCTATAAACTTTCCATAAGTTAAAACTAAACATAATGGGGGGCCGGGGTGGCTCAGTCAGTTAAGTGTCTGCCTTCAACTCAGGTCATGATCTCAGGGCCCTGGGATCAAGCCCCACATCAGGCTCCCTGCTTAGCACAGAGTCTGCTTCTCCCTCTCCCTCTCTCTCTCTCCCTCCACTCTCACACCCTCTCTGTCTCAAATAAATAAATAAAATCTTTTTAAAAATGTATAAAAAAAACCTAAACATAAAAAAAAAGAACTAAAAGGAAGAAACAGAGAAATCCACCATGGTGGTAGAAGATTTTAACACATTTCAATTTAACAGTTATTTATCAGTTATTAACTAACATTGGGAAGATGAAAAAAATCACCAGGATACAAATGATATAAAAGTCTAGGGGCGCCTGGGTGGCGCAGTTGTTGAGCGTCTGCCTTTGGCTCGGGGCATGATCCTGGCGTTTCAGGATCGAGCCCCACATCAGGCTCCTCCGCTGGGAACCTGCTTCTTCCTCTCCCACTCCCCCTGCGTGTGTTCCCTCTCTCACTGGCTGTCTCTGTCTAATAAATAAATGGATGAATCTTTAAAAAAAAAAAAAGTCTAATTTATCAAGCTTGATCTAAGAGATATAGCTATAACATTATGCCCCACAACTGGTGAATATTCATTCTTTACGGGCACACAAGGAATAAAAACACTGACTACATTATAGCTAAACCATAAAGTTATTCTCTTTGAATTTCTAAGAAGTAGTCACATATTCTACAATCAAATGAGCACAATGATTTAAGTAAGAAATCAATTTAAAAATTTAAGTAGAAAGATCACAAATGGGTTAGAAAAAAAATGAGACAACTCATACCAAAGAAATAATCATAATAGAAATGAAAAGACAGAATTGAACAAAAACAAACATACTACATATCAGAACATGTGGGTCAACAAATGGTGCCGGGACAAGTGAATATAGACACGCAAAAAAAATGAATTTGGATCCCTTTGTCACCCCATACACAAAAATTAGCTTAAAACAGATCACACACCTAAATGTGTGCGTGAAGAAAATACAGAAGTAAAGAAAAATTTCTTCCTAGAAGAAAATATAGGAATACATCTTTGTGACCGCGAGTCAGGCAAAACATTTTTAGATAAAAGTACAAGTGACAGAGAAAAATAGAGAAACTAGACTTCATCAAAATTAAAAACTTTGTCCCTTCAAAGAATATTATCAATAAAGTAACAATACAATCCACAGAAAGGGAGAACATATTTAAGAAATCATACATCTGAAAAAGACAAATACCCAAGAGAAATAAAAACAAACATCTACACAAAAACTGGTTACTTAAATGTTCATAACAGCATTGCTCACAATAGAAAAAACATTGGACACAATCCAAATGTTCATCAATTGATGAATGGATAAATAAAATGTGATATGTCCATACAATGGAATATTATTCAACAATAAAAAGAAATGTAGTAATAAGGAATCAATCAACAAAAGGCAGTCTATGGAATGGGATAAGATATTTACAAATGACATATATCTGATAGAGGGTTAGTATCCAATATCTATAAAGAATTTATATGACATATATCTGATAGAGGGTTAGTATCCAATATCTATAAAGAATTTATCAAACTCAACACCCAAAAGACAGATAATCCAATTAAGAAAGGGGCAGAAGACGTGAACAGACATTTATCCAAAGAAATCTTCCAAAGAAGACATGTTTTCCATAGAAAATATACAAATGGCTAACAAACACATGAAAAGATGCTCAACATCACTCATCATCAGGAAAATGCAAATCAAAACCACAATGAGATACCACCTCACACCTGTCAGAATGGCTAAAATTAACAACACAAGAACAACAGGTGTTGGTGAGGATGCAGAGAAAGGGGAACCCTCTTGCACTCTTGATCCGAATGCAAACTGGTGCAGCCACTCTGGAAAACAGTATGGAGGTTCCTTAAAAAGTTAAAAATAGAACTACTCTATGATCCAGTGCACTATTAGGTACTTACCCAAAGGATACAAAAATACAGAATCAAAGGCGTACAGGCACTCCGACATTTATAAAAGCATTATCAACAACAGCCAAAGTATGGAAAGAGCCCAAATGTCCATTGACTGATGAAGGACAAAGAAGAATGGAAAGAGCCCAAATGTCCATTGACTGATGAAGGATAAAGAAGATGTGGGGTGTGTATGTGTGTATATGTGTATGTATGCATGTATATATATGTATATATAATGGAATATTACTCAGCCATCAAAAATGAAATCTTGCCATTTGCAACAACATGGTGCAACATGGAGCTAGAGTGTATTATGCTAAGTGAAAGAAGTCAGTCAGAGAAAGACAAATACCATATGGTTTCACTTATATGTAGAATTTAAGAAACAAAACAGGAAAACATATGGGAGGGGGAGGAAAAAAAGAGAGAGAGGGAAACAAACCATAAGAGACTCTTAATGATAGAGAACAAACTGAGGGTTGATGGAGGCAAGTGGGTGGGGGATGGGCTAGATGGGTGATGGCTAGTAGGAGGGCACTTGTTAGGATGAACACTGGGTATTATATGTAAGTGGTGCACTGAATTCCATTCTTAAAACCAATATTGTACTGTATATTAACTAACTAGAATTTAAATAAAGATTTGGGGAAAAGGGGGTGCCTGAGTGGCTCAATCAGTTAAGCATCTGCCTTCAGCTCAGGTCATGATCCCTGGGATCAAGCCCCGCAATGGACTCCCTGCTCAGCAGGGAGTCTGCTTCTCCCTCTGCCCCCGCCCCCACTCATGTGTGCACGCATGCACGCTCTTTCTCTCTCTCTCTCTGAAATGAATAAATAAAGTCTTTGAAAAAAATCTGGGGAAAAAAAACGAAGTACTGATATATGCTACAACATTGATGAATTTGAAAATATGCTCAGTAAAAAAAAGTCACAAATATTGTATGATTCTATTTATATGAAATGTATAAAATACGCAAATGTACAGAGAAGAAGGTATATTAGTCATTGCCAAGGGCCGGTGGGGAGGAAAGGGTGGAACTGA
This sequence comes from Ailuropoda melanoleuca, assembly GCF_002007445.2. NCBI lineage: Eukaryota > Metazoa > Chordata > Mammalia > Carnivora > Ursidae > Ailuropoda > Ailuropoda melanoleuca. The sequence continues at coordinate 30,008,262 of NC_048228.1, read as the reverse complement.
GGACAAATGAAGATTAACTGCTCATGAGTACAGGGTTTCTTTTTGAGGTGAAGAAAATGTTCTAAAATTGTTTGCTGCAATAGTTGCACAACTGTGAATGTACTAAAACTCACTGAATGGTACACTTCAAATGAATGAATTATACTTATGTGAATTATATCTCAATAAGGCTGTTACATGTATATTTTTAAAGATCCTAGCAGTGTTGGCAAATTTGTAAGCATATAGTTGTTTTATTATTTATATCACACATATATATGTGTGTGTGCGTGCACTTCTACCACATCTTTTCCTACCTAATGCATTCAAGAGGTCACCAAAGACGTAAGAAATTGTTTTTATGATATCTAGTTGTAGATGACACAGAAAGGCTCTTAGACAGCAACCTATTAGTTATTAACAAGATAAGTTTATGCTATACAGTTAATTTTTAACTACAGTTTGGTTTGTACTTAATGTAATCATAATGTTAACCTTGAGAGCAGAAGTCAGCATGGTCTAGGTGTTAGTGGTTCACAAAAATTCTCGACCGCAGCTAAAATTTTAAATCTCTGCCATTTCCTTATAAAATCTGAGCAATTAGATAGCAAAATCAAAGCCTCGTGCACAAAATTCCAAAATACCAGAAGGTGGGGGTGAACCACCAATAGCTATAAGATCTATCTGGGTTTTACCATCTGTGTGGGAAGAAGTGGAGCACAGTAACAGGGCATTTGTCAGTCCACAGAACAAAAGATCTCTAAAATAACCACAGGGACTTTCTATATTACAACACAGCAGGCAAAACTGAGAAAAGTATGTAAAAAAGAATGAGTTAAAAAACTCAGGAAACAATAAGAAATAAAAGAAAAAAAAACAATTCAAAAAAAGAAGACTAAACTAGAAGAAATAAGGAATTAATAAACTACAGACAATTTTGTGTGAGCAAAAGAGAATATTAAAAGGAGGGAAAATTTTTAAATTAAAAAAATGAAAAAGACAAAAAATTAGAAAAAAATGGCAAATACTGAAAATAGTTAAACAATACCCAACATACATATAATAGGAGTCCTAAAAAAGAAAAATAAAGCAAGGGAATCAAATCAATATAACAATAATTGGAGAAAACTTTTCTGATAAAAACATCTAAAATCACATAACAAAACGGCAAATCACATACCTAAGAATATTGACCCAAAATAACCACCACCAAAATATATTCTAGTAAAATTAACCAAGCATCTAGACAAAAAGATAAAATAACTTATAAAAGAAAGAAAATTAGAGTGTCATCAAACTTTACTTATCAGTAGTATTTGTGGAAAACAATGGAGTAACATATTTAGCGTATCCAAAGAAAGAAAATATCAGCCAAGTATTTTGTATGCACCAACTAACTTCAAGCACTGAGGCCCCAAATGAATGGTTTTCATCGTTCCAGAACTTAGGAGCATAGTTCCCACAAGCCCTTCCCAGAAATCTACTAGAGAACAAGCTTCAGGAATCCAAAATAATTATAAATACATTGATATAAGGACTGATGGTGAGAACTAAATGTATAGTGACCTACAGAAATAAGACTAATGACAATTAAAAGAAAGAGCATAAAATATATAATAGTAATATGCTCTGACACTGTAGACAGATTCAAATATTTTTAAAATGGTGGGCTTCCTCTGGCTTGTCTTTTACTTGAAAAAAATTATTGGTCTTCTCTTCCTTTTCTCTACCTTTTGGCAGCTGACACTTGGATGAAGGAAGCTTATTGGAACCAAGAGGGCAGTTATAGCCAAAAACAGGGCTGAGAATGGCATTACAAATATGGAAACAGAGAAGACTAGAATGAACGCTGGTGGACTGAAAGGGAAGTCTGCGAGTGTTGCACAGATATTAAAATAAAGATTAAATGACTATAAATGTGTATATGCCCATATACAAACACATATAACACGCAGATACACATACACATACATATACATACATACATTCACACATATGTGTATTTCTCAGCTATGTTGAAAGGACCCAAAGGCAATGACAACCCTGTAGCAAGAAGCCTATCGAATGTGTATATCTTAGTTTCCAAGTACCATTGACCACTGAAAAGAATAAGAGCTCCTTGGAGAAATAGCTGATTACCAGGACAATAAAATAAAAAGTGAACCTGAAAATTTTTTTGTGCCAAAAAGTAAGGAAGCTCAAAGAGTGATGAAGACATGTCAAAAAGACACAGGAGTCAGTCTGAAGGGACTCCTGACTAAATCTGAGGCAATCTGAGCATCAAAATTAAAAATGATAGCAATGGGGGTGCCTGGGTGGCTCAGCTGGTTGAGTGTCTGACTCTTGGTTTTGGCTCAGATCATGATCTCATGGGTCATGAAACTGAGCTCCACCTCTGGCTCCATGTTTAGTGGGGAGTCTACTTGAGATTCTCTCCCTCTCCCACTATCCATCCCCCCACTCACCCATGCACTGTCTCTCAAATAAATAAATCTTTTTTTAAAAAAATGATAGTAATGGACTAAATAGGAATCCATGAATCAAAACTAATAAAGTTGAATGCCAACTAATAAATTATAGAAGTAATAACAGAATTAAAAACCACCATTTGACAACCATTAGAAATTTATTCAGGAAAGAATCATCGATGGACGCTAAAAGGAGTTGGGTAAAGTTTGTTGGGGAACAGGACATTTACACAGTTGCAAGTATTTTCCCACAAAATATTTATTAATTATAAAGGGGAAACAAAGTAAGTTTAGAATGGAGAAACCCGACAATCAGCAACTCAAACAAGTGATCAAAATTAGCATCAATCAATTAAGACCGTACTCCTGATATGTTACACTAAGAAAACAACATCACTGCTATGTATTCCTGCCAAAAATTCATACAAGGCAATGCCAAACCCAAATTGAGGGAAATTGTATAAAATAACTGGCCTATACTCATCAAAAATGTCAAGGTCAAGGGAGAAAAGAGAAAAGATGATATCTGGAGAATAAAACATGTCAAATAAAGGCAACATATGCCTTTTTTGCTATCAAAGACATAATTGGGAAGATGAGCAGAATTTGAATGAGGTACATGCATTAATTTCATTAATTTAATGGTTATACTGTGGTTATATAAGGGTGTTCCTGTCTTAGAAAATATACACTGAATTATTGAGGGGTAACGGGACATCATGTCTACAACTTACTCTTAACTGGTTCAGGAAAAAATACAGTAAGAACAAATTGTACATGTATGCGTGGGATGGGGGAGACGGCAGGGGAAGGACAGAAGAAGGGCATGATAAAGCAAATGTAGTAAAATTTTATCAAAATAGGAAGCCTGAGTGAAATACACAAGGGAAGTCTATATTATTCTTGTGACTCTTCTAGAAATTTAAATTATTTCAAAATTTAAAAAAACTTGAAATGGGGAAGGAAAATGGGGAGAGCATATGCTAAAATTTTTAACTTTTCAATAACTGTATTAGGGGAATATTATTGGTAATACTACTCTGAAACTATTATGCAAGTATATGATGAGGCAGAAAGCAAAAAAATGATCATGACATATTCTATCATTTACCATGGTCTTGAGAACCAGCATTACTACTGTGGAAGGAAGGAAACAGAAATATAAGCTAGGGGAAAAGAAAAAAAAAGAAATATAAACTAGAGAAATTTAACACCCCAAAGTGCTTAATTTGAATGAGAAGTAAAAGTATAAACTCATAAGCTATTTTAGCTTTAGAAAAAAAAGAACTCATTTCCTTGTCTGTACACTGAAAAAGCCCAGAAATAATGAACAATCTAGTAACTATAGCATCCTTAGTGACAGACTGTGATGCTGAAACATGATTTTCCACTAAAAGAAACTTATTGAAGATATGATTGATTCCAGATCTATCCCAGAAAATGTGCAAGAGGAGCCTGAAACATTGTTACACCAAACAGCAAGCTAACTATTAAAGACTATTGGGAATCTGTCTGTACTCAGGAGCTAAATGTAAAAGGGTTCCCCACTGGCCAAGGACCTAAAAAATAACACGGTTGACCCTGAACAACCCAGCAGTTAGGGGCACCAATCCACACGCAGTTAAAAAATACCCATATAACTTCTGGCTCACTAAAGACCTAACTACTAATAGCCTACTACTGACAGGAAGGAAGCCTTACCAATGACAAAAATACTTGATTAACACATATGTTGTATGTTATATGTATTATATACTGTATTCTTTTTTTTTTTTTAAGATTTTATTCATTTATTTGACAGAGAGAGAGACAGCCAGTGAGACAGGGAACACAAGCAGGGGGAGTAGGAGAGGAAGAAGCAGGCTCCTAGCGGAGAAGCCTGATGTGGGGCTCGATCCCATAATGCTGGGATCACACCCTGAGCCGAAGGCAGACGCTTAACGACTGCACCACCCAGGTGCCCCTTATATACTGTATTCTTACAATAAAATAAGCTGGAGAAAAAAAATGTTACTAAGAAAATAATAAGGAAGAGAAAATACATTTATAGTACTGTATTTAGCCAAAAAAAATTCTGATTAGTGGATCCACACAGTTCAAACCCATGTCGTTCAAGGGTCAACTATACTAATTAGCTGCTTTTGGAGAAATAAAAGGGAACCAAATCCTTTTCTTGAAAACTGATAAAAGCAATCAAGCACTTGTTTTTCCTGTATGAACTGTACCACTATGTAACCCTAAGACAGGAAAGGAAATATCTCTTTATAGAAGTAGCTCAGCTCATAAATGAAAAAATTTTTAAAACTTGTGGAGTCAGATATGAAAATAGTTTTTTGTCTTTAGTATTTACAGGTGGACACAAAGTCCCTATGCACACTAGTTAGAAGTTATCTGTACATTCCCTTTCAAGGTTAGCACAAAAATAATCTTCCAGTGTTTTTCTGGACATCTTCCAGGTTAATAGCCAGATGCTGAATACTGGTGAAGCAGGATCATACTGTTGTTCTATATTTTCAACATTTTTATGATACTAAAAATTTTTCTACAATTTCATGCACAGGGGCTCTGCTTAACAATGGCTATGTGTATACATGCACTCACACCAAACACTCTTTGGCTCCAAAGAGTGAAAATTTGGACAAGTTCCATTACCTCTGGGTCTCAATAACCAGTTCTGTCATCTTAAAAATGGATTCAGCAAGGCTTTCTGTATTAACGATTTCTGGAACCAATGCCCGAGAAGGTAGTATGATTCAACACTGGTATGGTTCAAACACTGCCAGAATTCAGAACACATTGGATTTTTCTGTCTTAGTTATCACATGAGATCTCATTTGCAATAATGTGCAGTATTACAAACATTAGTTGGGCAAAAATAGTACTTATAAACCAGACTACATTTACTTTTGGTTTTCAAAATTATACAACATCATTTTATGCCTTCGCTTTCCACATCTATTGCTTTGCTTTCGGGGTTTTGACAGAATCTGCATTTAATTTAAGAATACTCCACGTTAAGGACTAGTGAAAAAGTAAATATGGTATTAAAAATGTTTATGTGAATCATCCAAAAGTGAAGAACCAAGATGTTTTTATTTCATAAGCTTCTACTGCACGCCTGTTATATAGAATGTCCACTATTAGCTAAATCTAAAGTAAGGATACATAATTTGAAATACAAATGGATGTTTTTCTCCTCTTCACAAACCAGAAACAGCTTTTATTTGTGTGATTGTAAAAGTAATGTTTCTTAGCTCATTAAAAGAGCCATAACAAACTAAAAATCACTTATAAATCTCACAAAAGAAAATCACCCAACCATTTTGGTATATTTGACTCTAGTTAATCTAGTTAGCTGTCGAGTTTTTTATGTATGCTTAAACAAAATTAGAATAATTTACATATGGGGCGCCTGGGTGGCTCAGTCTTAAGCATCTGCCTTCGGCCCAGGGCGTGATCCCAGGGTCCTGGGATCGAGCCCCGCATCGGGCTCCCTGCTCCACTGGGAGCCTGCTTCTTCCTCTCCCACTCGCTCGGTTTGTGTTCCCTCTCTTGCTGTCTGTGTCTCTGTCAAATAAATTAAAAAAAAAAAAAGAATAATCTACATATGTTGACAGATTACCTTCAATTCATTATATATCGTGTATTTCATTTTATATCAATAAATATCAGTCCACTTTATCTATCTATCTATCTATCATCTATCTATCTTATTCAGGACTACTGCAATAGGGGAGTAATCAAGCTTAACTCTAAATTTGGCACAGACAGCTGGGGATTTACAGCCAATGAGCAGGGTGAAGGGATCAGCAGATGGAAAATTATTGAGGCACGTTATTATTTTTAATAGGTGCATAGTATCTGAATGCAATGTAATTTATTTAATCAATTCCCACTAATGAACATTTATACTTTCCAAATTTTGCTAGTGACAATTTTTATATATACATTTTTGCATACTTATCTGATTACTGAAAAGCTTCATTTATGAATATATTAGCATATTAAACCATATAGCTATAAGATTTTCATTTAATTATTTAGCAAATCATCTTTATTGAAGGGAATAATGTCATATAAACAGGTATTGTTCCAAACAATACAGGCTTATATGTATCAAAGCAAATACCGTTAGGTACCAGGGGAGTAAAAAGAATAATTAAGATTAAAATGGTTCCTTTTTAATCTAGGGGAGGGATGGCTATATACATAGCACAAGGAATGAATGTAGACAAATAGGGGGAAGCACATGTTAACGAAGCATGGAATGAGTAGTTGAATCTAAATGGAGAGCAATCCTAACTAAAAGCAATTATTTTGCGTTCTAAAAATGACAGAAAAGAAAGAGACAAATATTATACTGTTGACGCCAAGGCAGTATCCAAATACTTCCGGCTTAGTAATAATACATGACATTCTTAAAGCACTTAATAAAATATCCTTATAATAATCCCGTGAAAATTACAGATGAGATAACTAAGTTTCAAGAAAGGAGAGGAGAATGACAGGAATCGAGCCATTATTATGTCCAGCAGATACGTCATACTCCATTCCTGTAGAATGTAAGCTCTAAGAGGACAAGGACTTTGTCTTATTGTTCACTGACTCCCTAGGCACAAAGAAGTGTGGATTCAATAAATGTGTGTTGAATAAATGTATCCCCATTTTAGAGATGAGAAAATTGAGGCTCCAAAAAACAGTCACATATGTAAGGTCATACAACTATTAAATTAAGGTTCAAAACCAAACTCAGTATTCTTTAACTATAATGTCTGAAACACTTTGGCTATTGGCTGAAATTTGGAGATCATTTTATAATACTTAACTCAATGTTTTCAAAATAACTGTTCCAAATGTATAATTTGTACTCATCACTAAATTTTAATTAAGTCAGAAAGAAAAAGAAAATGGAACTGCCTTAAAAGAAATAGGTTGGTTACTAATCCAGATGTGTAACGACAGTTTGAAAAGCTTTATTTTACTATTTTCAGTGAGGCAAAAGAGGGACAGAACTTTGAATTTTTTATTAGATTTAAATTTTAAAATAATGTAGTAAGAAAAAAAGGAAAATGCCATACATATATCTCTCACATGAGGGAAAAAATAGAGGACTATTTTAATCGCTATCACACAGAAAGGTGCTGCAAATTACACATGAGTTAACCATTCATTAAAACAGACACAGGATGGCCTTTTTTGAAGTGGTAGACCACAATCTGGTTCAAGTTACTGAGAAATTCTGAAAACAATCAAAATGCTTTTCTTCGGAAAAAAAAAACAAAACCCAAAACTATACTAACTGCCCCAAATTAGTATGAAACACTAAAGTTGATACTAAGTAAATAGCAATGTAAAGCATTAAAACAGTGAGATTGTATCCCTCTGTGAAAGTCCAAAACATAACAATAATTCAATAAATACACAGCTTAAGAAACTAAAAAGTAATTTACTTTTCTGCCTGCTGACATTATTTTTCCAGAATATGTAGTAGCTAGTCATATATATCAATCCTTTTGAACATAAACCGAAGTCGTTGTATGAAAATATTTGAATATTTGTAAAATTCAATTCACTTAGAAGTCCACTGCAATAAATGATCCATAAAATAATATTTTCAACTAAGAACATAGAAAGCAATAATGTCCTAGATCCATTTGAAAATCAAGCTTTTCTTCAAGGAAAACTCTTGCCAACTTTTTTAAGTGTTTTATCAATCAAACTGCTCACCTGGCAAAAGTAAAATGTAAAGAGGATAAAAATTCTGGAGTTTAGTTAGAATTTACTCTCACATTTTCCCATTCACTATATAAGAATAATGAAAGTCAATATGCAATGCTTTCTTTTGCCCCTCTTAGTATGAAAACACATCCAGAAGAAACTTCAGAGTTATAAGAATTTGGTAGTAATCTAGAATAGGAGAAATGCAGGGATAAAATTTCATTTTAACCGATAGGTTCAATTTCTTTCTATACTAAATATTTTCTCAGGACTTACACAAATGTTCTAGACCTTTCCCTCCCCTAAGTTCTTAAATTATTCCATTAAACATCTGAGAAGATTCTATGTAAAACACACTTTGCTAAGTATTCGATCATAACTTTATTTCAGCTAATGCTCACCTCAACCCTGTGACGAAATCTTCGTTTGGCACATAACTAAAGAAGACAGAGATGCTAAGTAACTTCTTCCTGGTTACAATACTGTCAGAGGCAAAGTCTGCATCTGAACCGAGATTTTTTTGACCACTCCACAACTGTAACTATCACTTTACTTGGTAATCACAGACTGCCTTTACAAGACATTGTACTATTAATATTCACTGTTATTTTTCTTAATTTTTTCTACGTTCATGTCTCTAAGAGCAACAACTGTGTTGTGCTTTGATATCTTACAGTATCCTTTAGCAGACTGATTCAAATTGCTTATATGATAGGGCTGCCTAGCTGATACAGTCTGTAGAGCACATGACTCCTGATCTCAGGGTTGTGACTCCTTATCTCAAGCTATGTTGGGCACAGAGCTTAGTTAAGGAAAAAAAACACTGAAAGAAGAAAGTTTCTCAAGGAAGCATTAAACAAACAACAAGAACAACAAAGTGTTTATATAAGAATGATAAGCTACAAGTTTAAAGCCTCTCAGAGGCTCACACTTGTTAAATAGAAATGATATCCAAAATATTGAGTGCTTACTGTTAAATGCATTCCATGTATTAATTGTTTAATCCTCACAACAGCCCCATGAAATTGGTACATTATTGTCCCATTTTGCAGATGAAAGAGCCAAAGGCTAGAGAGGTTATGCTACTTTCCCAAGATTAAGGTTACAGCTCTTATGTGGAGAAGATAGGCTTCAAAAGCCAAGGTATTCTGTCTTGAGTGGTTACTTGCTTAATGTTAAAACTGTCCCACTAGTACTAGATAATGGCTAAAATAAAATCATGCATTCATACAGTGTGCAAATTTTTTTCTTTTTCTTTTTTTACAGTATGCAAATTTTAACTCTGGGCAAAAATTTCTTGAATACGACACCAAAAGCACAGGCGATGAAAGCAAAAACAGACAAATGAGACTACGTGAAGCTTAACAACTTCTGTACATCAAAGGACACAACCAATAGAATGAAATGCTTCCTACAGAATGGGCGAAAAAAATGTGCAAATCATGTATCTGATAAGGGGTTTAGATCCAAAATATATAAAAGACTCTGACAACTCAACCACAAAACAAATAATCCAATTAAAAAATGGGCAAGGGTGCCTGGGTTGACTCAGTCTGTTAAGCATCCAACTCTTGACTTCAGCTCAGGTCATGATCTAAGGGCCATGGGATAGAGCCCCGCTCAGGCTCCGCATTCAGCATGGAGTCTGCTGGAGATTCTTCCACTCTCTCTCTCCCTCTGCCCTTCAATCCACTTGCATGCACGTGCCCCCCATGAGTAAATAAAATCTTAAAAAAAAAAAACAAACCTACTTTTCTGTCAATCACCCGAGTTCTACTCTCAACACCTTAATAATAATAATTAAAAAGTTATTTTTAAAAAATGGGCAAAGGACCTGAATAGACATTTCTCCAAAGATGATATAAACAAGCCAACAAGCATATAAAAACATGTTCAACATCACTCTAATCATTAAAGAAATGCAAATCAAAACCACAACGGGGTATCACCTCATACTTTTTAAGACGGCTACTATCAAAAACAAACAGAAAAAAAGTTTTGGTGAGGATGTGGAAAAACTGTAACTCTTACACACTGTTGGTGGGAATGTAAAATGGTGCAACTGCTATGGAAAACAGTACAGTAGTTTCTCAAAAAATTAAAAACAGAACTGCCAATGTGATCCAGCAATCCTGTTTCTGGGTATGTATCTGAAAGAACTGAAAGCAGGAGAAACTTACAATGTGATACTTGTACACCCACATTCATAGCAACATTATTTACAATAGCCTCCATATAAAAACAACTTAAATGTCTAGTGATAATGGCAGATGAATGAAAAACGGAAATATGGGTATGTGTGTGTGGGGGTGTGTAAATGAAATATTATACAGCCTTAAAAAAGAAAATCATATCAATCATGTACTTGACATTATGCTAAGTGAAATAAGCCAGTCAAAAAACACAAATACTGTATGATTTCACTTACATAAGGTATTTAAAGCACTAGAATTTTTAAAATAAAGAATGGTGTTGCCAAGGGCTGGCAGGCAGGGAAAATGAGAAATTGTTTCATTGGTATAGAATTTCAGTTCTGTAAGATGAAAAAATTCCAGAGATCTATTACATAACGGTATGAAAATGGTTACTACTACTGAACCATATGTTTAAAAATGAATACGTAAACTTTCCTACGTATTTGTGCAACATTTTAAAAAAATATTAACTCCTTTCTTTTCTTTCACTTCCTTTCCCTGTCCTCTCTGGTATTCAACAGCAGTGTAATGAAAATGATAGAGAAAAGCAAAGAATACAAGGGCTTCGACAATATAAAAAAAATTTGAGAAAACAATAAAACAGCCTCACATTCATATTAACTTATCATTAATTTTCTTAACCTAGAGATACCCTGAACCTCGAGTGAATCAGTATTTATTAGCAAGACACTAGAGCACAGTGGTTAAAGGCTTTTTGGAGCTGGAAAGCTCAATTACTATTCTGACTTTGCTACTAACTACTCTGTGACCTTTGGTAAAATATTTTCATTCATTCATTCATTCATCAAAAAGGTCTGTTAACACATGGGTAAACCCAGTTAAACGAATTCCATCTCTACATAGGACTATTCTGAGGAGTAAATGAAATAAAACATATAAAACACTAGGCACAAGGCCTGGCACTTTAAGTGCTCAGTAAATGTTGGCTATTATTATTACTTTAAAGCCTACAGAGCAGGACCTGAACAGGGCGAATTCAACTTAAGTCAGTCCGGTACGCTATTCCTTAGTGATCTGCCTAATTTATCGATAATTATGGTGTTATCAAATCAGATACTGTTTAGGAAATCATTGCTGACTATATCATTTTTGCCAAATTTGTGCTCCTCTCTTCTAAAAAAACCTCTCTACCAGGGAAAAGCAATGTCATCTCAGGTATTCGAAATGTTTGCTTTGGGAATAGTGTTCTACCCCAGAGGCGGTGGAAAGGAGACCTGTACTTTAGCCACTAGAGTTCCCCATTCCTCTCACTTCATTAGGGGCCTAGGCCTTATTTGAGGGTGAAGATGCGGTGCGAGGGGGCCACACAACCAAACAGCCATGTATAAAGCCCCACTCAGGTAAGACGGGGCCAGACAAATCTAGGAGAATGACAGCTAGCCCTCTACAAAACGGACCGGGGAAGCGGCAACACTCGTCCGTCAGCCGAGAGCCGGCATCTCGAAGGCAGGCTAGTGCAGAGGGAATCTCGGGCAGCCCATCCCAGGCCCGGCCTGGGACAGTCGGGGCCGGGGCGGGGGTGTGTCGGGACGCTCCTCCCGGGGCCCTGAGGCGGGATCTGGCAGGCGGAGGCCCCCGCCGGTTCCCGGAGGGGCGATGGTGGGGGCGGGGGCGGGCCACGCCGCGGTCTGGGGACCCGACAAGTAGGGAAGGAAGGGACACGGAGGGCCTCACCGCGGGCCGAGGGTAGTGGGTAGAGCTTCTCCGCCTTCTGCAGGAAGCGCTGGGCCTTCTCACGGTTGCCGGCGTTCAGGGCCTCCCGGGCGATCTCGACACATTTCTCCGCCTCATCCCGGTTCCCCTCCATGGCTTGCGCTTTCTTCCGCTTCCTCCGGTAGCACAGCTACAGGGGGACGGACGCCGCGGCCGCGGCGGAGGCGAGCCGGCCCGGGGGGGGCGTGCGGTGGCGAGCGGGGAGGAGAGCAGGGGATCGTGGCGGCGGCGGCGGCCCGGGCGGACTGGCGGGCTCACAGCTCCGCCTCCTCACGGCGGCCTCCCCGCCCCCCGCGGGCCCCTACGGCGCGAGCCGCATCCCTCCGGGCCCCCGGACCGAGCTCCCGGGCCTGGAAGTCGGAGCCTACTCGGCTGTCCATGCGCGGCGCCGACACGCTCGGAGCCGACCAACGTTGCGGGGGGCGGGGGGTAGGCGGGCGATACCAGCCCGGCCGACCGCCGGGGGATTCCGCCGAGGTGGGGACCCGGCCTCCCGCCTTAGCTGCGCCGTGCTCCCTGACCTCCCAGCGCGGCCAACGCAGGCAGGAGCCCGCCTTCAGGGCCGCCTGGGCGACGGGTGGGGCTGGGGACGCTTCTTTATAAGAGCAATCCCAGGGATCGAAGGGCCCACCTCTGGGCCCCCTCAGCCTGGGGAGGTTTCAGTCAGGTGAAAGATCGCGCTGTCAGTCCCTATGAAGCGCTTCCGGCACAGGTGTTCAGAAGCACATTAGAGCGTCGTTTCACCTTAACCACGTTGTTTTGTACCCTAACTACGGCATTGTTTTATTTCCTTTTTATTTCAGCTGCACACCATTTTCCTGACCCATATTCCATTAAATTGTCTCTTGGCACATCCAGAAGGTATGAACACTCTATTTGCAGTTTGCAAGTTATTCTGGTGAAAAGCCTTAATCCTAATCCTTTATGCAAATCAAGGAAGGAACCACCTTTTCTTAATGCATTACTATCACAGAAATGACAACTTGTTGGATTTTCTCCCTTCTCCCATTTTCATGGCATTTCCTCGTGAAATGCTGAACCATGTCATGTTGGGTCTCCTTGGTGGGGGGAAAGGGACCAGTTACTGCTTGGTAATGTCATCCAAATTTTTAAAATGACAGGAACTTCCCACAAAGCAAGTGTCAAAATGGTTCGCTCAACCCAACCAAAAAATACTCGTTTTTTCACAATCTTCAAATCAAGCTGTTAGCATGCAAATATGTAACTCAGGACTTGCAAAGAAATGCTGACACTCTTTTGGAAAACGGGAATAGCATGCCCTCCCCCCCCCAAGATGTTAATAACTACTGAAAAATTAATTCAAGTAGACTTCAAAACAGTATAGTACATGAAAAACCACTATCTCCAAAGTCTAAACTGAAAGTTCCCTCTGTGGAGGTAGCTATAATGCCCTCTCCCTCCCAAAATCCACCACAGCAATAGCCCACCAGCGTGAAGCCATCACAGAGATCAGGAACAGCCAACAAACTGAGATGGTCAAGCTTACTCTAAGAAACAGCAACTTGCCCCACTACAGCTCCAGTCAACGTTTTAAAAACTTTAATAGCTCATTACAGAACATTAAAAGAAGATTACACTTGGGTCTGCTTACTTGACCTACCAAGTTCAATTTCAAGAGAAGAAATATGCTTGTTACTGCTGTATGACATACCTACTCAAAAGAAAGAAATTCCCATTACAATCAAGCAAATTTAAAACACAACTAGTTTGGGATATGACCTTTATTGAGCTTATCCACTGGAGTGGAAATAATTCTGTACAAAACCAAATGTTTGTTACTATAACTTCTGCATCACAATTAAAATCCAAACAGTTTTTTAAAAACAGTCAACTCAATCAAAACCCACTACTTCAGAATCAATAGCTTCTTTGAAGCCACAGTAACACTTAAATATGGTTAAGACTCGAATGCAGAAATTTGGTTGGTTGGAAAGCTAATTAAACTTCCAACTTGCTCAAATAGAATTACAAAAAGGCAAAATTGTGTTTTTCACAGAGATACAGTCCACTGGAATCACCAACACTGGACAGCTGTTAAGAGTATTTAGAGTCCTGAGATAATAAGGAATCCAGGCATCCTTTAAACAGTCTTCTGTTGTCCTTTCTTCCCAATCAGAGATTTGTGGATGTGTGGAATGACACCTAGGAGAGGAACAGGGATTAATTCTACTTTTTAATATACATATTTTAAAAATCACACAACACTTAAAACCAAGACAGTTTAATGTTCAACTTGGAAAATATCTTTAAATGCAAAGCTCAAATATGTAAGAATTCATTAAGTTATAACATAAATTTCATAATGCAACCACACTGCAACAAAAACAAGTTTTCTTCTGTACTAAAAATTAATAACGAGAGCTACAGAATTTTTTCTACAAAGGAATAAAATTTTAGTATTTACATACCACCACCAGCAATTGTAGCCTTGATGAGAGAGTCCAATTCTTCATCTCCACGAATAGCAAGTTGCAAGTGACGAGGGGTAATACGCTTTACCTTCAAGTCTTTTGATGCATTTCCTGCCAATTCAAGTACCTACAAGGCAGATTCTAATCAATCTCCTTCCAACTTTCCTTAAAACCAAAGCCCAGGGAGTAGAATCAATCTTCATGAAGGTAAATCTACCAAATGACGTCTTCCCCTGCTACCTGAATGGCAACACATGCAAAAGGGGGCACGCAATTTTATTTCCAAGAGCAGCAAACTCAACCAAGCTCAGTAGGATTCCTTAATGAAAACCAGCCCCCTCTAGCGTTCTCAGAAGCTTCTAGCCGTGTTTAGGGCCTGGGAGTTTTTCTTGCATCACTTTCCTCCTTCCCTCTCACCGCCTCCCCCCAACCCCCCCAAACCTTTTCCAGATTATAGGCGTACACCCATTTACCTCTGCGGTGAGGTACTCCAGGATGGCTGCGCTGTACACAGCGGCAGTCGCGCCCACACGCCCATGACTGGTCGTCCTAGATTTCAGGTGTCGATGAATACGGCCCACCGGGAACTTAATTTTAAGCACACAAACATAAATGCACAAAGATGTTAGAGTCAAAGATGGTAATATTACACGCGCGCCAAATCAAGGGGCACGGACGGTGGTGCAGCAACGCGCCCCAGCATCGACACACGTGATCGCCCCCCCTTCGGTATTTATCGTATCGGCAAACCAAGTCGCGACACCGCATCACCCACGCAAAGACGAAACGCCCATCTAGAGCGATGATAAACAAGAAAAGAGGTGGAAAGAAAAACGCCACAATTCCCAGACTGCACGAACAACCACTGACCTGCAAGCCGGCTCTCTGTGAGCGGGAAACCGCCTTTGTCTTGGCCTTTCCGGAGTCCTTCCCAGCCTTACCGCCAGCCTGCGGCGCGCACACGCCCGCGAGCGAAGGAGGAACGGGGAATATAGGATTACTAGGGCGGCGTGCCCCTCCCCCACCGCGGCGCGGCCCAGCGGCGCTGCGCGCGCCACCCAACCGTCGCCGCCCGCCGCGAGATCGGAGGCTGCTCCGCTCGCCGCCGACAAAACACCTCCCCCCGCTCTTCCAAATCCTGTCTCCGCGCGTTTCCAACTGTCGCCACTTCACCCCCATCTCCTGTGTGTAACGGGTTTTTCTCCCATCGGCAAAAACCCGCGGAGTCTTCGAGCGCCTCCGCGAAGTTTACCATTTCGAATTCTGCTGAAGCTCAAACAACCAAGGCAGAAAAAGGACTAGTCAGACAGCCAGCGAGATCCCACCGCCTACTCCTTCGTCGCACCGCGATTCAAACTGCGCTGTCTCCCGCCTTCCCCGCTCCCTTTATACTGCTGAATGTTCCCTCATCCGGGAACTCGGATTGCTCATCCCACCAATGGCTGCCACCCGCCCTCGGGACGCGTCCTTGAGGTCTCAGCCAATGAACAAACGAAGAATAGGGCGGAGGGGCGGGCACTCCGCAGCTCGAGCCTCTATTGGGGCGTGGGGAAGAAGGTGGGGGGAGGGCGGAGGGATGGGAACCGAAAAGAAGAAGGGCACGGCGGCGGGAGGGAAGAAACAGAGCGAGCTACGCTGCGGGAGCGAGGAGACCCGCCGGCTGCGGTCACGTGTCAGGGAGGAGGAGCTGAGAGGCTGGNAAGAAATTCCCATTACAATCAAGCAAATTTAAAACACAACTAGTTTGGGATATGACCTTTATTGAGCTTATCCACTGGAGTGGAAATAATTCTGTACAAAACCAAATGTTTGTTACTATAACTTCTGCATCACAATTAAAATCCAAACAGTTTTTTAAAAACAGTCAACTCAATCAAAACCCACTACTTCAGAATCAATAGCTTCTTTGAAGCCACAGTAACACTTAAATATGGTTAAGACTCGAATGCAGAAATTTGGTTGGTTGGAAAGCTAATTAAACTTCCAACTTGCTCAAATAGAATTACAAAAAGGCAAAATTGTGTTTTTCACAGAGATACAGTCCACTGGAATCACCAACACTGGACAGCTGTTAAGAGTATTTAGAGTCCTGAGATAATAAGGAATCCAGGCATCCTTTAAACAGTCTTCTGTTGTCCTTTCTTCCCAATCAGAGATTTGTGGATGTGTGGAATGACACCTAGGAGAGGAACAGGGATTAATTCTACTTTTTAATATACATATTTTAAAAATCACACAACACTTAAAACCAAGACAGTTTAATGTTCAACTTGGAAAATATCTTTAAATGCAAAGCTCAAATATGTAAGAATTCATTAAGTTATAACATAAATTTCATAATGCAACCACACTGCAACAAAAACAAGTTTTCTTCTGTACTAAAAATTAATAACGAGAGCTACAGAATTTTTTCTACAAAGGAATAAAATTTTAGTATTTACATACCACCACCAGCAATTGTAGCCTTGATGAGAGAGTCCAATTCTTCATCTCCACGAATAGCAAGTTGCAAGTGACGAGGGGTAATACGCTTTACCTTCAAGTCTTTTGATGCATTTCCTGCCAATTCAAGTACCTACAAGGCAGATTCTAATCAATCTCCTTCCAACTTTCCTTAAAACCAAAGCCCAGGGAGTAGAATCAATCTTCATGAAGGTAAATCTACCAAATGACGTCTTCCCCTGCTACCTGAATGGCAACACATGCAAAAGGGGGCACGCAATTTTATTTCCAAGAGCAGCAAACTCAACCAAGCTCAGTAGGATTCCTTAATGAAAACCAGCCCCCTCTAGCGTTCTCAGAAGCTTCTAGCCGTGTTTAGGGCCTGGGAGTTTTTCTTGCATCACTTTCCTCCTTCCCTCTCACCGCCTCCCCCCAACCCCCCCAAACCTTTTCCAGATTATAGGCGTACACCCATTTACCTCTGCGGTGAGGTACTCCAGGATGGCTGCGCTGTACACAGCGGCAGTCGCGCCCACACGCCCATGACTGGTCGTCCTAGATTTCAGGTGTCGATGAATACGGCCCACCGGGAACTTAATTTTAAGCACACAAACATAAATGCACAAAGATGTTAGAGTCAAAGATGGTAATATTACACGCGCGCCAAATCAAGGGGCACGGACGGTGGTGCAGCAACGCGCCCCAGCATCGACACACGTGATCGCCCCCCCTTCGGTATTTATCGTATCGGCAAACCAAGTCGCGACACCGCATCACCCACGCAAAGACGAAACGCCCATCTAGAGCGATGATAAACAAGAAAAGAGGTGGAAAGAAAAACGCCACAATTCCCAGACTGCACGAACAACCACTGACCTGCAAGCCGGCTCTCTGTGAGCGGGAAACCGCCTTTGTCTTGGCCTTTCCGGAGTCCTTCCCAGCCTTACCGCCAGCCTGCGGCGCGCACACGCCCGCGAGCGAAGGAGGAACGGGGAATATAGGATTACTAGGGCGGCGTGCCCCTCCCCCACCGCGGCGCGGCCCAGGCGCGAGCGCGGCCCCGTGCCCAGCCGGGGTCTCCGGCCAGCCGCGCGCCACAAGGGCGACCCCGCTCGCCGCCGACAAAACACCTCCCCCCGCTCTTCCAAATCCTGTCTCCGCGCGTTTCCAACTGTCGCCACTTCACCCCCATCTCCTGTGTGTAACGGGTTTTTCTCCCATCGGCAAAAACCCGCGGAGTCTTCGAGCGCCTCCGCGAAGTTTACCATTTCGAATTCTGCTGAAGCTCAAACAACCAAGGCAGAAAAAGGACTAGTCAGACAGCCAGCGAGATCCCACCGCCTACTCCTTCGTCGCACCGCGATTCAAACTGCGCTGTCTCCCGCCTTCCCCGCTCCCTTTATACTGCTGAATGTTCCCTCATCCGGGAACTCGGATTGCTCATCCCACCAATGGCTGCCACCCGCCCTCGGGACGCGTCCTTGAGGTCTCAGCCAATGAACAAACGAAGAATAGGGCGGAGGGGCGGGCACTCCGCAGCTCGAGCCTCTATTGGGGCGTGGGGAAGAAGGTGGGGGGAGGGCGGAGGGATGGGAACCGAAAAGAAGAAGGGCACGGCGGCGGGAGGGAAGAAACAGAGCGAGCTACGCTGCGGGAGCGAGGAGACCCGCCGGCTGCGGTCACGTGTCAGGGAGGAGGAGCTGAGAGGCTGGCTCAGGGGAGGGGCACGCGGTGGCGCCCCCGGTCTCCCAGCCTGATCCCGGAGGCTACGTGTTGTGGCCTCCGGCTCTAGCTCGCCCTCCTTCCTCCCACCCCACCACCCTATCACTCCGACCAAAGCGCTTCGAAGGCTAAGACCCGTCGGCCCACAGCCTTTTTTTTCCCGGGATCCGGAGCACCCTTTTACCCGCCCTCCTGTCCATCCCCAGCGTCTCCTCTGGTCTGACAGGTGGTGCGTACGCGTCGAGAGAGAATAGCCCCCACTCCTCAGTCAACCACAGGCTTAACAGAGATTTCGCGTTTCTTCCCCGAAGGCAAATCCCCAGCCTCGGGCTGATCGCGACCCGCTGCTCCCACGTCATCTTTAGCTGTATCTCCCACATTTTCTTTCCTCACCAGTTTTGAAGCTACCCGAGAGATAGTTCCACGGGAACAAACGGTGGAGCAAAGTCACCTCGCTGGTCACAAAAGACCTTTTGGTCTATGCACGGAGGGCTTGGGGTGACGCCGTATTCTTGAACCAAATCATAAACCGTATTTTTCTGGAGACTACGTATCAGTGGATTGTACTTAAAGCCTGGTATCTAAACTTGATTTACTCGTGAAACCTGAAAGCCATTATGTGTCAACTTTTCTATACAAAACATTTTGCTACATGACAAATGTTCGATAAATGTCAGTGGGATAACTCCTAACAGGATTCACAGACAGTTACAGATGGTCCATGTAATCAATCGCAAATGGTGGGCTTAAAAAATAGTCCTGTACACAGAGTACTGTCATAATGCCAGCTACTTCCAACTAATAGATTAATAACACCTGTGTGCATCTCCAGATGCTTGTGGTGATGTAAATCTTCCATAATTATAGTCATGACACTTTAACGGCATTTCCGACATGAAGTAATTTTGAAATATGTATTAAGTAGTTTAGATTGGGTTTCAGTTTGAAAGATTTTATCAAATTAGAGCACTTTCCTATTTCTGGGAGGTAAATTCTAGAGAAGAGATCCCCAATAATTTTGATACTAAGGTTTTTTATTTCCTCCCCTTGGAACTGAGGAATTGTTCATGATGTCATCAATAGAAGAATTAATCAGTTCCCCCACCGAATTGATATAATGACAGTAAAAAGCTGTGAAGCCTGATGTAANATTAATCAGTTCCCCCACCGAATTGATATAATGACAGTAAAAAGCTGTGAAGCCTGATGTAATAGTTAACCTAGGCTCCACTGGACCTTTCTTTTTTTTTTTTTTTTTTAAAGATTTTATTTATTTATTCGACAGAGATAGAGACAGCCAGCGAGAGAGGGAACACGAGCAGGGGGAGTGGGAGAGGAAGAAGCAGGCTCATGGCGGAGGAACCCGATGTGGGGCTCGATCCCATAATGCTGGGATCACGCCCTGAGCCGAAGGCAGACGCCTAACCGCTGTGCCACCCAGGCGCCCCTCCACTGGACCTTTCTGATAAACAACTTACAAGCGAACGTTAATACTTTTCCAGTTTAGAGACTATGTGTTCTTTGTTATGAGGCCCAGCTAAAGGAATTCATTGTTGCTTCAATGAATAGAGTTTAATAGAATGAGCTCAGGAACAGGTAGAAATATATTCTGCTCTTCTTTCTCACTAACTTTTTGGAACTTCCAGTTCTTCTATGAAAAGGGTATAGTATCACCTATTTTCACGTGGTTGTTGAAAAGGGTATAGTATCACCTATTTTCACGTGGTTGTTGAAACAGTAAAGGAGAGGGTATGCGATGTACCCTATAGCATGTGTTTGTCACACAGTAAGCACTCAATCATAACTATGATTATCTTCTACCCTTGAGGCTGGGGAAGGGTGAAATAAAGTATCTTTGATTCCTAAACATTTTTTTTTCCTGTCTAGAACATTGTCCTCCTTTGACATGAAAGTAGCAAGCCTGAAACCTGCCCAAGTATGCACAACCAAGGCATCCATCCTCCAAACTAAAATCCTAAATTGGTTTAATACATTCCATGGTTTTCCTTTTCCTTTGGATAACAAGAGGACATCAGTTTCCTCACTTTTAGAGCAGTTTTGTGATTGCCTACTCTTTTTGCTTCTCTGGAAAATTCATGGTACAAATACGTTAATATTCTTGGATTATCTCTCCTGTACTTGTGTGTATACTAATACACGTATATAATACATACAGCCAAAGCTGTATAATTATTGTATTCAATGCCATATCCAATAGCTATTTAAGTCCTCTTTTGCCGTAAAAATCTAAATATGAAGTAGATGACCCCACTATTATTGATTCTCTCTTTAATGGCCGTATCCTAACTGAACCAAACTTTCTATGACCAGTTATTATCACCTCTCAAACACTAGCCTGTATGTTAACTACTGTTGTTTTTAACTTTTTCTGGTGAGAATTTGAGACTGTCACATTTGGGAATCTCAAATTTCTGAAAAACATCTTGCTTTAAACACCTGTTTTTAAGCAAATACAAACAAGTTATTTCACAAGGCATCAGCCTAGATAGGTAATAGCAGAATTCTTCTTTTTAGGAAATCCACATTTAATCCTAGTTCTCACTACCTAGTGCATCCAGGAAAGAATGTGCCTTCAAGGACTCTGAGTTTCTGTGTGATGATATAATATGACATACTGACCTAGAATTAAACAAAAACAAAAACAAAAACAGGAAGAATAATATGAGTTTGGGTAACACTCACTTGTTGTACAGCCTGAAGTAACTTAAACTCTAAGCCACAGTTTCTTCGTATAGGGATTCATACCATCAGAAAAACCAACCTCTCATAGAATTGTGAAAGGATTTCATGAAGTATAAAGCACCTGAGCACCTGAGAGGCTCAGTTGGTTGAGCGGCCATCTCTTGGTTTCAGCTCAGGTAGTAATCCCCGGGTCCTGGGATCTGGCCCTGCATCAGGCTCTGCCCTCAGCTGGGGAGTCTGCTTGTGGATTCTCTCTCTCCCTCTCCTTCTGCCCCTCTCCTTGCTTGAGTGTTCTCTCTCTCTCTCTCTCAAATAAATACATCTTAAAAAGGAATATATGGAATAATGTGTTAATATTTGTGGGGCAAAGGCTGTAGTCCTCCCCGAATTCAACATATAAGGATGATTACAGTAATAAAAACCTTTGTGTTTACAGTGTTGATGAAACCAAGGCATAGATTTAAATTCCCAATTGCCCAGTATGTACTTCCCATGACCACAGATTTCATACACTTTATTCATAAAAACAGGGCGTAGGTTACAAAGAAGATCAGCTGAATGTACTCTACCCCAGTCCACGGCCATTTCAGGAAAAACAATTCAAAGGTCATGGGGCCCAATATATCTTTTAATACAGTTCTAAACTTATTTTTTCTATACCTAACAGTCCTCAGAATGTTTGGAAATTTGCTTTTTTAAAATAAAAAATCGAGGGTCTTTTTTTCCCTCATATCCTTTCATTATCTGTTGTTGGTCTTTAAAATTTACTGAGTAGAGGGAGGGAGTCAATGTGTTCATCTTGTTTTCCCAAATAAGATTTCACCTATACTAGTAGCTTATAACTTATCCCACCAGCTAAACTGTAAATACTGTGCATGATAACACATGATGCGTAATCCCTCCCTAATAAAGGACTAGATGTGATATATGCCAGGCTGGTGCTGCCAGCCTGTTAGGTAAACTAGAGCACAGTCAGTAAGTTGTACTACGTGCCAGGCAACATGCCAAGCGATCGCAGTTGGGAGACAGGATATGTAGAGCTTAGGTTCTTCCTCGATCTAGCTGAAAGGATTAGACAAGGAGGAAAATTTAAACAATGCTCTAATCATTAAGACCCTATTAATAAGGCTGTTACAAAAATAAGTTCCTGATTGGCTGCCAAATCAACAGTTTCTCTAAAGGACAGAGACAACTGCGGGCTGGAGCGTTTTGAAGAGTTTATGTTTAAATGGACACAGCGAGAGTTTAACTAGACTGGCAGGCTGGTGTAAGGAAGAGCAGCTAGAAGGGAGGTGTGGAAGCGACTCCTGGTCATATCCTTATGTCTATTTTCCCAACTTCTTGAGGAATAGCACTTTCAATTTTTAGTGGGACACTTGCTCATCAGAATATAAGTATATTTGTCCAGAAAAATAAATTTCCACCAAAGGGTGTAAGCGGCAGTAGGCACAACATCCAGGAAATTTCCTTAAAAAAGACAAGCCCTTTTGTTCTTCTTGCAGACTGGAATGAAAACAGAGTTGGAAAGCCATTGTGGACCATGAAATGAACTTGGGAACATAGGTCACACGTGATGGAATAATGAGATAGAAAAAGCAAGTGATACTATGGAGTATTAAACTTGCCCTAGATCTCTCTGAACTCTAACAGCTATTTTGCTTGAGTCACTTTTGTTTTGGATTGTCTGTCACTTGCAGCTGAACCTGATCTTAACCATTATAGTAAGTCAACATCCTAAACCTTGGAGAAAGAAGCAGACTTTGCCCTGAGGAGCTGAGAAACCAATTCATACTTCTGAGAAGGGAAAAGACAGTGTTCATTGATTTTAGGACTAATCTAGCATGAGGCATAAGGCGAATCATAACAGGGAAAATTCGTATTAGAAGCCTAGTGAAGATAATGTATGTCACTTACGTATAAAGCCTAAAACCAGTCTAACACTGTAACCAAGAGAAGGATGTAAAACATCTTGAAAAGAAGAAGCAACAAGATTTAGTAACTGACTGGTATGACATTTAGGAAGGTGTGGGGGGTGAACAGAAATAAATGAAAGGGCATAAAGGAAGACACCTAGATTTTTAGGTTGGTGGTCTGGGATATAAAGTAACATCTAAAGAAATGGGTAGGGGAGTCTGGCTGGCTCAGTCACTGGAGCCTGTAACTCTTGGTCTTGGGACCATGGATTTGAGTTCCGCCATTGGGTGTGGAGCCTACTTAAAATAAAAAATTTAAAAAATAAAATTAAAAAAAATAAAGAAATGAGGAAGCCAAGAATGTAGGTGTGAATGGACAGAGGGGAGAAGAACTAAGTTAGGTAAGTTATAAAATACTTAAGTTGACATTAGGGGAATTCAAGTGGAATTTTCAAGTGGGTTTCTTGGAAATAAGGCCAGGAGCTTGTGAAAAGGAAATATATCCCAAGGAGTATACCTAAAAAAAAGTTCGATAGTGATGTCAGAACCGTTAAAAGATAAACTGAGTCATATTAAAAAGTGTAAGAGTTTATTGGAGCAAAATTTGATTGGAATTGGGCAATGCCAAACCAGAAATAGTTAGGGGCCCTCCACAGGAGCTGGGGAACAAGACTTACATAGAGAAGGTGTGGAAGCAAAGAAAGGAAGTTATTTGATTGGCTATAGCTTAAAGCTTAGTTGACTATTCGTCATTGGTTGTCTTAAGTTTCTATTTCATAACCTGGAGGCATTTACAGGCTCAGATTTTAGGCTGCCCTGACATTAGAGCCGCCAGTGTAATGGCCTCCTTGTTTAGTTAATTGAACCCCCCAGATGACAACACCAAGGAAAACTGTGAATACAATTGAGAGCTAAAGAGCCGCCAAAGGAAAAGACCCAAAGTAGTGAAGTATGTGTGGTGTCTCACTGGGCATAATGATGCCATACTAAACTAGAAAATTCCCCGTAGTTACAATATCTAACAAGATGATGTTCAAAACATTTCCACAAGTGTATTGCTAGCTCTGGGAAATGAACATGAATCAGTTTTTGATCCTTACTATTCTGATTACCAAAGATGATGATGTTGCCAGAGATTCTGAGACTAAATCTGGTTTTATCTAAACTCTTGGTTGTTATGTAAATTTCTTATGCCCCGTGTTACAAGGCACTGATTACTAAGAAAAACCCATTGGCGAAATTCTCTAAGTTTGAAATTCCACATAGTTATCTTAATATGAGAGGGAACCCAAGTGCCATCTTCATCCTGAGGAGGAAAGGGAAACACTGCAAAAGAAAAAAAAAAAAAAAAAAAAAAGACAAGAGCCTAAAACCAAGAAATTTATACTTCATACCCCTTCACAGACTCAACCCCAGGGCAAAAACCATAAGAAAAGGGGTGGCCATCACATCTATTGTTAAAACTTTGTAGAGATAAGTGTGGCCCCATGGTCTTCTAAGTTGGATGGAAATGGTTCAAGAGAAACATCTAAAGGCTTTTCCAGACCCTCAGATTTTCCCAGCTTTGTTTTGTGTGGTGTTGGGGGGGGGTGTATTGGAACAGTTTGAAACTGTTTATTAGCACAGAACAACCTAGGGAAAGCTAATGAATACAGCTAACTATCTGAGAATCATCTTGTTAGCTAGTGCAATTGCTTTAATGAGATTTCTGAATGAACAACATCTCAGGAGAGAATTTAATCAGTGCCTTTGACCACACATACTTGTGACTTTCTCTGTCTTAAATGAAATATGTAAACTCTTTAACTAAACAACAGTGTTTAAGACACCAGTGTTTTTCTTTCTGGATGAATACTGTTTTCATTGTCTTCTAGTGTCCTGATGTTCCATGAAATAGTCATTTATTTCTTCAATAAGCCTTCTCTACTGCTCAGAATCTCAGCAGGAAACAGTGTGAGACAATCTCTTCCTCCATTAATAGATTAATCCAACAACTCTAGGCAAGAGCTGTCCAGGTCATTTATCATATTTCACCACAGGATATGGAAATTTACATGCTGGCTCTTTGTTTAGACTTTTATTTCCTGTTTTAAAATTAAAACAGTGTACTCATCTTAATTCTTGAAACAAGTCACTTTTTCTGCAAAATAAGCTGACAATTCAGGAATTTTACAAAATATGTAAGGAGAGGGAAAAGTCTGGCAAATCAGTGTTATTATATATTATCCTAATGTAGAAGTACTTGTGTCACATCACTGATTTTGTAATGTAGTAAAACTTTTAATCTGTAGCTTGTTCCAACTAATGAATATTATGAATTACACAGCACTTGAAGATAAACCCAATATCTTGAAATTTAGTACTTACATGATATGGATAAGTACAAATATATAACAAATTAATGATACTTTCACATATGAATATATATAACACTCCAGGTGGTTGCTAAACATATTGCCTAGGAAAAATACCAGTAGATTTGCTTTTGAAAAAAGATTTCTATAATAACATTAATTATTTGTAAATGTATCAAAGTTCAAGAACTTTTAAAATATGTATTTGAAAATTTCTGTATCTTATGTTCTCTATTATGTTGATTTATGAACATTCTTTATGGATAGTCAAACTATAATTCAATTTCCAATGATATACCGAAAATTTCAGATGAACAGGATCTGAAATATTGAGGCTCTACTCTTGGTTGTTTGCCTGTGGTAATCTGATTGGCCTCAAAGACTGGGGTACATGACTTGAAATGGCTTCTACAGAGCAACACATTTTTATTCAGACTGCATATTTTGGAGGTGGCCAAATCTCTCCATGTCACCTCTAGGTACCGAAATCTTCTCTTGAATGATACCTCATGTAAAAATATAGACATTTGTAAGATTGCACCTGTCATAAGCTCCCTCGTTCCATTTGCTGCACACACTTCAAAAGGCTGTCTTGAAAGGACACAGCGCCTTTTCACTGACGTGATCTTTATATGAGATTTAGATTTGTATATAGACATTTGAGTAAATACGCTGAAGAATATGAAGTAAGGAATCAGAGCCCAGAATGGCAGAGACTGGCTCATCGGTCACCAAACCCACTTCTTCCTCCTGAGCATTCCACTAGAACTCCTGCTCCCTTGCCAGGAGGGGGTGGTCATGTGACAGATTCTTGTCAAGGTGTGTGGAAATGGAATGTGTCATTTCTACATCAAGTCTTTTAAAAAGTGAGTGTGCCTTCTCCACTCTCCTTTTCTATATTTGAGGATGGTACACAAAGCAGGAGCCTCCAAAGAAAGAGAGGATTTTAGATTCTCAAGATTGATCATACGAAAGACCACCTGCCAACTAGAAACACCAGACCAACACTTTTATTGTGTTGTCCCCACAATTTTGTTGTTTGTTTATTACAGCAGTTAGCCTTCTTTACCTAAGACACCTAGCTTACAGCCACGAAACAATCAATTGAGAGACCTATACCTGTGTGGTCCATTGTTATTAAAATGAGCCTCTCATTTCTTAAAACTATACAACAGAAAGAGTTCTGGCAAACATTCCCTACCAAAGAATTCTTTTTTCCATTACTCCCTACTTTTAAAAAAGATTGTGCATTGAAAAATACAAAATAACTTATGCACAGGTCATTTGTTGTGGCAGTGTTTGTAATAGCAAGAGACTGGAAATAACCCAGGCTATCATTAACAGAGAACATATCAATAAACTGATACATCGGCATAATGAAGTAAGATGGAGCTGTGAAAAGAAAGAGGAAAATCTCTATACACTGAGATATAGTGATCTTCCAAATATATTATTAAGGGAAAGAAATAAAGTGCAGAATACGTTATCTTGTATGTTATGTTTTGTGTAAAAGTTTCTATATTTGCTCATATGTGCAAAAAAGAAACAATAGTGGATGAATAGACTACAAATTAATAAAAATTATTACACGAGAAGGAGGGAATCAAAAATGGGGATGGAAGCAAAATTGGTCTCACAATTTTTACTTTGAAGTGTTAAAAATATTTTTATATAATTTTAAAAAACTCTAGTAGGCAATCTGTTAATATTGAAACAAACTGAATTAAATAAACCTAATGGGATATTAAGTTGATACCATATTTTTTTTTAATTTTCTTTATTTATGAGGGAGAGAGAGAGAGGAGGAGCAGAGGGAGAGGGACAAGCCAACTCCAGGCTGAGTGTGGAGCCCGATGAGGGGCTCAATCCCAGGACCCCGAGATTATGACTTGAACCGAAACCAAGAGTTGGCCACTTAACCAATTGAGCTACCTAGGTGCTCCAAGTCGATTCCGTATTCTAACAGAAAAGAATTAGTCTAAGTAAATTAGAAATAATATTACTCTTAATCTCTAGTGGGATATACAGTAAAGACCAAAGAACTACCAAGAAGTCTTATGCTTTATTCGGTAGTTAATATTAGAAATTATATTAGTATTGTTGTTTTAAAAAAATTATTATATGTATATTACAGGATAAAGAAAATTATTAAGTATGCTAATTTTCTTAAGAATCAATAATTTAGCATAAGGAAAAAAGAGATATAGAACCAATAAAATTAAGACCCTGTAATCTTATATTCAAATGGGAATATCAGTGAGAACATATGATTTTTCCTCTCCTCTTAAAAAAGTTATCTTAGCTCTGTTCAAGAAAAAGCCTTGGAAGAAATGACAAGCCAATTGCAGTAAGTATCTCTAGTGCCAAGATCCTGGTTTCTAAATACCATTTTCCACTTAAAGGAATCTTTGGAGAAATGGCTGACTCCATAGCTGGAACAGAAAATGTACATGATGGGCTTGTGACAATATATTGTCCCAGAAAGTAAGGACACCATCAAAGACTGTAGATCCCTGCAAAAAGAACACTGGAAAAAGTTAGAAAAATCTCCCATTGGCCGAAATGGAGTAATTTGAACATCAAAAGAATAATGACAATAAATTTAAGTCAAACACATTAAATTTAGAAAAAGAAATGAGTTCAAATTAAAGACAAAAGAAAAGAGGGAGGAGAGAGGACAGAGAGAGGAGAAGGTGAAAAAGAAAGGAAGGGTAGGAGGAGGGAAGGAGAGAGAAAAAGAAAGTTCACTAAATGCCACTGGAAGTGTCCACAGCACCAACTCATTACTTTAATTTGATAATTAAAGGTGAAGAAGAGAGCATTTATCTTTTGCTCTGCTGTATTATATTTCACTTTATACTGAACTAGTTGATGAGGACAAAATTCTTTTTTTTTTTTTTTTTTTTTTTAGGATTTTATGTATTTAAGAGAGAGAGTGCATGCACAAGTGAGGTGAAGAGCGGAGGGAGAAGCAGACTCCCAGCTGAGCAGCGAGCCTGATGTGGGACTCAATCTGGGACTCCGGGATCATGACCTGAGCCAAAGGCAGACGCTTAACCAACTGAGCCACCCAGGTGCCCCTGGGGACAAAATTCTTCTAAATAGAAGAATTCAAGCCAATAAACACAGAAGAAATAATAGAATTAGAAATAAAATCCTGTTTGCAACCTTTGCATCAACTCTTCAAAGATCATCAATCTATGGTAAAACCATCTTGTCTTTATAGTATATTCCACTGAAGATTGAGAGTCATACTATTTCAAAGTTTACCTGGAATATTCTCTTAAAAGGATACTTTATAGACAGGACCGTGTAATTCACTTCATATCTATTCAAGTGTTTAGGCCATTGGAAATCAAAGGACAGCAGACAGACAATGAAAGGGAGCATTAGCCACATGTAGGATGTGGGAAATTGACCTGGTTTCCTTGATAAGAAAATAGCATTGATCAAAGAGGGAGGAGAAGAGAGAGGTTGAGAGAGAGGAGAAAGCTGTTTTAGAGTAAGAGATTTTAAATTCCTTAAAAAGAATTTTTAGGGACGCCTGGGGGGCTCAGTCAGTTAAGCACCTGCTTTTGGCTCAGGTCATGATGCCAGGGTCCTGGGATGAAGTCCTGAATTCAGCTCCTTGCTCAGCAGGGAGTCTGCTTCTCCCCCTGCCTGCTGCTCCCCCTGCTTGTGCTCTCTCTCTCTGTGACAAATAAATAAATAAAATCTTAAAAAGCAAAAGAATTTTTAAATTCTTTTGAAAAGAATTAAGAGACAGAATAAACCAATAAAATGTGTTGAAACTTGTTTGGAAGCTGATGTCTTTTAACTTTTTTTTTTTTTTAAGCTTTTAGCTAGTGGGGGAAATTTGAATATGCACTTAACATTAAGTAATATTTAGGAATTACTATTATGTCATTAGATAAAATAATGGCATTTGGTTATGTAAGAAAATGCCCCCTATGTTACTATTTTAAAGAATGCACACGAATGCTGAAGAGACAGATGAAACGATTTCCAGAATTTACTTTCAAATGTTCCAACCAAAAAATGATTATTTAAAGCGTAGAAGAGAGAAACAATACAGCAAAATATGGGTGAGTTTTAAAACTGAGTATGTTTTGAAAATTTCAGGAGAAGTTCAAACAATTTCTTTAAAAGGTGATGAAACTGCTACAAAGGGTATCTTTGTGTAGAAGAGGAGAACGGCAAGGGAAGCCTCGCTTTGTATCCACACACTTTGCTCCTTGCTTCGGGCCCCAACTATGTTTTGCATTATAGCTTTGCCCTTTAAAAATTTTTTTTAATAAAGGGCAACCCCAATATCTGATTTCAACAAACCAGGCTGGCTTCTCATTCACTCTGGTTTTACCATGGAAAGGGTATTTTCTTGTTTGAGGTTGCACTTAGCTGTATGGAACAGATAAGCTCATCTCCATGAATATTTTTGTTGTTAATTTTGTTTTGCTCTGGCTCTGCTAAAATAACACACAGGCACCTTGTGCAAGAGTTCACAGGGTACCAATGTGGGCCAAACAAAGGAAGGAGCAATGAGGCAGTAGTGGGGGGAAAAAAGAGGAAAATTGAATTCAGACAACATGAATTTGACGCTGATACTTCCCGGCTAAGAGACTTTTTTGTCAAATCACGCCCTGAATATTGCCACTTCTGTTGGACAAAATGAGAATGGTAACAGGGCAATTGTAAAGGTACTTTTTTAAAAAAGATTTTATTTATTTATTTCAGAGAGACAGAGATAGCTACAGAGCACAAGCTGGGAGGAGAGGGAGAAACAGGGTCACTGCTGAGCAGGGAGCCCAATGAGGGGCTCAATCCCAGGACCCTGGGTTCATGACCTGTGCAGACGTTTAACAACTGAGCCACCCAGGTGCCCTGTATGTGAGGTACTTTTTCAACTCCAGAACATCCTACCAAGATAAAACATTACCAGCACGGAGAATGAGTCCCTGCAGTATTTCACATGACCATTGTCACTTTACAAAACAGAAATATTATATGGATTTTTAAAAAAATTAAGGATTTATTATTTATTTTAGAGAGAGAAACAGTGAGGGAGAAAGCGAGCACGAGCGGGAGGGGCAGAGGGAGAGGGAGAGAGAATCTCAAGCCGACTCTGCACTAAGCATGGAGCCCAACTCCAGACGAGACCTCACCACCCTGAGATCATGACCTGAGCCGAAACCAAAAGTCCGAGGCCGAACTGACTGTTCCACTGAGGCACCCCAAAATAATCATATCGATTTTTAAAAACAAATAAACAAACTGAAAATTTCCATTAAAAATACCAGGGTAAAGAAATTAATTTCACAATGCAGATCATTACCTCAATTTTACTGTTTCAGGCCTTACCTTTAATAGATCGAGTTTTTTGTGTGTGTTTGTTTTATTTCAGCACCTAAGACAGTTGTAAATCTTATAAAACTTAAAGGTAAATTTAGTACCAGACAGAGGAGCAACAGACGGCATTAAGGGCAACTTAGATTGTTTTCAGTAATTTATAATTTCAATTTGCAGTCAATACTCGGTGTTGCTAAGCCCTAGAACACAGCTTTTCTCTAAACTGTTCAAGGCACGTAAACATCCTGCATTAATGAAATCATATGATGTAATTTCGGGTCCTGAAAAGAGAGCCGGAGAAAACGTGCTTTTCCCCTATCCTCTCTTCAGAAAAAGAGGCCACGTGAAAGAACACGAATATCTCTTTAAATAATTAATGGCTTAAGGGCTTCAAAGTACTTCAAAAATGAATAAAAAAAGTGATCTTTTTCCTAATACGCAGCAATAAGAAACACATTTCATTCGACTCTATGGGTTCCTCTCAGTAGAGGGATTAGGTCAGCCTAACACGCACGGAGTTCCACATTGGCTTTTCCTTTTTGCCTGCGAAGCCTCATTTCATTATAGTGACATTAGAGCTTCTTTGGTTAAGCTGTTATTCCGCCTCTTTGGGTGAAATGATAGAGAAAACACATATTCCTGTGGATACTGTTAGCACTTGCAGTACTGTAATCAACTCGCTTTTCCACATTTCCTCACCCTCACTTTTCCATAGTCTTTTTTTTTTTTAAGATTTTATTTATTTATTCGACAGAGATAGAGACAGCCAGCAAGAGAGGGAACACAAGCAGGGGGAGTGGGAGAGAAAGAAGCAGGCTCCTAGCAGAGAAGCCTGATGTGGGGCTCGATCCCATAACGCCGGGATCACGCCCTGAGCTGAAGGCAGACACTTAATGACTGCACCACACAGGCGCCCCTGCTTTTCCTTAGTCTTAACTGTCTTTCAACCCAGATCAATCGTTTTTCCACTAAAATATTTATTTACTTATTTTTGAAAAAGTTAAACTTTTACATGTTTCAACATTTGAAAGATAACAAAAATAAGTTATGTAATGAAAATTCTCTCTCCCACCCCATCCCTCAGTTGTCCAGAAATACATTTTCTCCAAATTTCCTTGATCACCTGCTTTTATTCACATTACTTCCCCTATCTGAAATGTCCTTCAAATCTCTTTCAATTTTTGTTCTTCATTTCTTCAAAATGTAGTTCAATACTTTCCTTTAATGAGCTTTCCCTGAACCATCACCTCTAAAACCGATCCCTTATTTTTCTGATTCTGCACAACTGAATATAGTTTTTACCCTAAGTTTTAAAAAAATAAGCTTAAAAAATTTTTAAAATGCTTAAAATCACTAATGTTCCTAAATTATTTTCATATTTCCTGAGCAGATTTGAGATTTCTTTCTTTCTTTGAGAGAAAGAGAGAATGGACAGTGGGGAGGAGCTAGAGGGGAGGGGGAGAGAGAGAGAGAAAGAGAGAGAGAAAAAAGCAGATTCCCTGCTGAGTAGGAAGCCAGAATCACATGACCTAGAGATTATGACCTGAGCTGAAGGCAACCACTTAACCGACTGAGTCACCCAGTTGCCCCAGATTCGGGATTTCTGAACAGCTAACAGATTTGTAGTTTCCTTAAGAGCAAGAAATGACTCCTGTTTCTTTTGTTTTCCATATGGCAGGTAGTCTGGACTCTTGCAAATAGTTGATGCCAAATACCCTCTCTATCTTCAAAAACCTTACCGGGTAATTCTTAAAATTTGTTGCTATAAGAATCACCTGGAGAGGTTTGGCAACACATAATGTCCTGGCTTCACCCTATACCAATGAAGTAAGAATCTCTGGGGGTGGGATCTAAGCATAAGCACTATTTAAAACTGACCAGATGACCCCAACTTGCGGCTAAATTTAAGAATCAGTAACCTAGCCCACCTCCATGCCCTCGATCTCAGAGTATGACCGCATCTCATGAAAACGTGCCTTTGCTACCAAGGTCGAATGTGCCCCGTTCTTGCATTCATACCCATTTCTGCTTTGCTTCTGTCAGGTGTAAGAAAGAGCTCCTCTTCCTCCCACAGGCCTCCTTCCAGCAGCCTATTTTCTTTGTTCTCCTTCACTGAAAATCTTCTCATAAGGGTTTGCTGTGCATATGGTTGTCATTTTTTTTTTTTTTTACCTCCAAGTCACTCTTCAACTCACTTATATCTGTCTTTCATTCCCACCAGGCATGCAAAGTGGTCTTGTTGGTCTTACGTGTCATGTTGCCAAACCCAAGGGTCAGTTTTCGGCCTTCTCACTTCTTAGCAGCAGGATCCCTTTGTTGGAAATACTTGTCTTTTCTTGATTTGCAGGACGCCACATGGTTGCTTTCCTTTATTGCCTCTTCTCTACCTGACTTCAGGATGGCAGTTTCCCAGCACTTGATCCTAAGCCCTCTGTTGTCTCCACACACTTCCATGTACTACTTGTGTCTAGAGATGATTTCAGATAGTAAATACTTAACAGATAAGTATTTCTTTTTAGTGCTATTAGAAAAGACTACACTTACAAATCAAACTCACTTTAACACTATAAACTGAAGGAGGATGAGTTTGAATAGCAAATTATACGGTCAACTTCATAAAACGTTCTTTATACATCTCTTCTTTCTTTCCCTGAGTGTCTTCTCCAGGTTACAGCTGCCTTTGCTCTCTCCAAAATCCTCCATCCACTGCTGGGTCTCCCTTTTCCTTTATAGCCTTTTCCCTAAGCATATACTCTAGCTCCCGGTCTCCTTTCTCCCCCTCCCCTCTCGTCTTCAGCAGAAACACATCTTGCTGAGCTTCCATATACTGGGGAATCGAACCTGCTTGTTTTATGAAAAGTTTAGGGTTCACCTAAAAGGGAAGTCTTCAGAATAGAGCATATGTACATTACAAGGAAGCCATGGAAAATTTGCTTGATATGGAAGAGACATTCTGGGAAGAAAGAGTTTATTGAATAAAGGCATAAAGGCTGTCTCACATCTGTTTTTACTACCTAAGTCGTAATTCACGTTTAGGAACGTTGGTATACTTTAGGAACAGGGGAGTCTCAAAAGTACCTGTGCCAGGATCAAAGCTTTCATATTTATCACTAGCTTATTAATTTAATGGGATGAAGCATTGTCAATAGATAACTCTAATTATTAAATCTGCATCTCTACGATTTTAATTGAGTAGTGCTGATATAATAAATCTACTATTTTCTAATAGTTTTTAAAAATTTTTTAAACTCGTAATAAAGGTCTGACATATTTAATAATTCTATTAGTATCTATTGGTTATATTTATCAGATTACAATAAAGCTCCAACAAATACAGTTTCTTTATTCATTTAAATATAATGACTTTTTTTTTAAAAGATTTTATTTATTTATGTGACAGAGAGACAGCCAGCGAGAGAGGGAACACAGCAGGGGGAGTGGGAGAGGAAGAAGCAGGCTCCCAGCAGAGGAGCCCGATGTGGGATTGGATCCCGGAACGCCAGGATCACGCCCTGAGCCGAAGGCAGCCGCCTAAGGACTGCGCTACTCAGGCGCTCCCTAAATATAATGACTTTTTAATACATCAGCCCTAGCATTTGTGGAGGCTCATATGCTACATTCCCGAATATTTACATGTCAAAAATTAAGCTAGCATTGTTAAATAAAATGTTTTATCCGCCTACATGACAAAATTACATTTATAGTGACAAAAATTTTTAAATGTGAAGAGTTATGTTATTTTTATGTAACGTCAAGTTAGAAAATGTAAAGGATGACTGATTTTAATTCTAGTTGTCATGTCTGGCCTGTTGATGGCCCAGGGATGTTTGGATAGTATAAAGTAAAGGTAAATGGAATTAAGAAAGTATTGTATACTTATTCTGAAAGAATTGGTTTTCTTGCTTTCATTTTAGAAAAATCACTAGGTTATGATAAAGATTCTCATTTACTAGGTGTTGACATTATGCTAAATTAGACATTTTTTTAATAAAAATATTTATTTATTTATTTATTTGACAGAGACAGCCAGATAGAGAGGGAATGCAAGCAAGGGGAGTGGGAGAGGAAGAAGCAGGCTCCTAGTGGAGGAGCCTGATGTGGGGCTCGATCCCAGAACGCTGGGATCACGCCCTGAGCCGAAGGCAGACGCTTAACGAGTGCGCCACCCAGGCGCCCCTAGACATTTTTTGATTCATTAAAACTTTTCAATAGTTTTTAGAATTAATTTGAACTGGACAAAGCTTCACTCAGCTGAGGCAAAAACATCTGGATTTTTAATACAATTCTTCAAGCAATTCTCGGATTTGGTAATGAATTGTGAACTTTACATATCATCTTCAAGCACTATAATGGGTTCGCAGATGGTTAATAATTGTTACCCTGTAAGATTTTACAAAATATGTAAGATTTCATTGCCATCACCTATATTGCAATTTATACTGTTTCTTAAAGCAATATCTAAATCTGTGTAGTGACACGAAGAATTGCTAGCATACTTGTGCTGTATTTAGACTGACATATTCAATTGTAGTATGCATTATATAATGTTAAAAAAAGTTTCTCAGCTACCATGTGCAATTGTGATTATCATGCTAGTTTATGAGTCTTCCTGGAACCACAACTGGGACACAGACACAAAAGCAAAAAAAAAGTGGACACTAAGCTTTCCCAGGAAACAATATTTTGTTATTCAAGACACTATTATTGCATTGGCCTGGTTTCAGAATTTCTTTGTAGATATGCAATGCTATCTACAAGTAGCTCTATTTCTGAACAAAGATGCATATTTCTGGGGCATAAGAAACAAAGCCAAAGCTTTAGTTTAAGTTATATGATAGGGGAGAAATGTGGATGTTTCAAAATGTCACAGATATTCGAGACAGTGAATTAAAAATTCATATCTATTCGCCAATAAGGTTTTAAGTTGCCATAAATTATTGATGTTAATTTGTAATTAAGTGACATTTTTTGGAACAACTTTACCCCAGATAGGCTTACATATGTATAGTGGTACCAAATTTCTATGACTCAATAATATATTCAACAGCTATTTTCAATACAAGTGAAATTCATACAGATTAGACAAAATATTGATTTAATGAAGCATGGTCTGTGGAATATTAAGAAATAATTAATATCCAGGAATTAATATATGTGGACAACTATGTGGCAAAATCTGAATATAAGCAAGATGTATTTTTTTAACGTTTTAAGTTTTATTTTGTTGTGGTAAGAGCTCAACATAAGATCTACCCTCTTAACTGATTTTAAGAGTACCATACAATAAGCACAATGTTGTACACCAGATCTCTAGACCTTAGTTCGTCTTGCTTATCTGAAGCTTTATACCTGTTGATTAATAACTCTTCATTTCCTCCTGCCCTCTTCCCCTGGCCATCACTGCTCTTCATGAATAACTCTTCTCCTGCCCTCTTCCCCTGGCCATCACTGCTCTTCATGAATAACTCTTCTCCTGCCCTCTTCCCCTGGCCATCACTGCTCTTC